>NW_018127971.1:940903-967215 GCF_001952655.1 Monopterus albus | reverse complement strand
CTGAAATCCTATTGCCAATCCTGACAGTCTGGGACCTGCCAGTCAGAAAGTCCAGGAGCCAGTCACAGAGGCTGTGGTGCAGACCCAGTGTGGACAGTTTGTGGGTGAGTTTGTTGGGGACAACTGTGTTGAAGGTGGAGCTGTAGTCAGTGAAGAGTATCCTGATGTAGGAGTCTCCATTTTCCAGGTGAGAAAGGGAATAGTGGAGTGCAGCCGCGATGGCGTCTGAGGTGGCTCTGTTGGCCCGGTAGGCATACTGCAGGGGGTTATTATATTGTATTTATTATTATTGTAGTTTTTTTTTAAGGAAAAACATTGTTAAAACAATACATAATAATAATTTGTAATATCAGAAATATGCTTCTGGCTGTCTTTTGATTTCCATTCTCCAAGTTAAGAATTAGCCTATACTTTATTTCCTCCAACATTGATAATTGTGTGGTTACATACCTTGATTGTTAGTGAATATATTGTACAAATGTTTTCATGTCTGGTGAAAATAGAATATCTGCAGTTTTATCTGCAGTCCTCAAGCCTTTGTGGCAATAACTTCACACATATTTCCTATTCCTCTTCTTTCATATAGTGTACAACCCAAGCTTGCATTAGTCTAAGTTCCTGTTCCTGATATCATCATCATATTACACTAAATGACATAGCAATCAGGTGATCCAGAGGTGATTCCCTATTTTTTTTTTACCCTTATGTCTTATACTGTTGTCTGTAAGCTGACCCTTGTCTGATGACTATAGTCTGGATATTTGACCACAGACAGATGGTGTAGCTGAGTGCAGATGAAGGCTGTGGAGTGTACCTGTATTTAGATTGAGAGCTGTGAGTCATTTCAGAGGCAGAATGAGGGTCTTGTTTTGAGGTATTAATAATTTATGTAACGTAATCATCCTGAGGAGAATCCCAGTCTTTGTTGACCTGGTCTGGCCCTTCTCCCTTTGTTATTCAGATTGCTGCCATGGTTACTTAGGTCATGTGTTTGAGTGCGGTCATATTGTGATGAGCTGGTGTACAGCAGTGTTAATGTCACAAGGGCATAATACAAAGGCAAATTTTGATAACAGTGATGAGGGTAGGTACCCCTAACATTAGCAATGTGCTAATGTTAGGGGTCACATTTGTGAGCACTGCAATTTTTTTTATTTATTTATTTTTTGGCCTGCCCACAGTAACTGTTTAATGGATGTATGTTCTGTATAAACGCTTCTAAAGCTGCAGACAACCTGTTGTTTTCCATACAGATCTTATAATTGTAAATCTTAATAATTTTTTATATAACCATAAATAAGGAAATGTGCCTTAGAAGCACAACACTTGGACCCCTGGCACAGCATCCCACCTTCTTTTAAAAACTACTAATAGTTCATGAATCATCTTCATTCTCTTAACTAGGTATTGGGGTGGGAAAAAATTATCCATTATCCTGCTGATCCTTGAATTGATTTGAATGACATGGTTTTCCAGCCAGTGTCTCAGACAGTATCATATCTCTCTCTCTCTCTCTATGTATGTATGCATGTGTATATATATTATTTTTTTATATAAAATTCCACACTCGCCCCACTTTGGGGCAGTCTTATTCTTTACTTTAAGCTCAGGTCCTCTACCAGAGGCCTGGGAGATTGAGGGTCCTGCGCAAATACCCCTGTGGCCTTCCGTGTGAATCTTAGGATGATTTGTCAAAGAACCAAATCAGTGCAAACCAATCAAGTGCAAATTAAGTCTGCTGCTATATGTAAAGGATGGGTCTGTGCTAAAACAATACTCATTTGCCCGTATGAGCATTGGAACAGTTAGTGAGCTCCTATTTGTTCCTCCTGCCCATGCTGACTGTAAAAAATTCCTCTCAAATGTGATTTTCATGTAAGTGATTGGCGATAAACTTGTAGCTGTCTTCCCGTTCACAAATACATTCTAAACTTGGATTGAAGCAAAGTGTCAGCAATCTAAATTAGCCAAATACAGTGGGTATCTTCCCAAATTACTAGTTTCTTTTTTCTGAATAATGTTTTTTGTTTTATTTTTTTGCTGAGCTGTAGAGGAGGGAGAGTAGCACAAAGTTTACCATTTGAATACAGTTTTGCCATAGGACAAAGACTGGATTTCTTATATTGGAATTACATTAGTTGGAGCTCTCTTCAAGGCTAGTATGAAAAATAGGAAAGGTTGCAGTGAATGATAACCCTTTCATTATGTCAGTGCCATGTTTTTTGACTCCTCAGCAGCAGCACACTGATTATAATGTAGTGGTCTCAGTGAACTGACTGAGGAGGCTACATTACATGATGTAATGCGCTGCTATTCTCAGACTGAACACAACCTGACACTGTGGCTACCATGATATTCCCTTCTAACATGCACTTGGATTATTCTCAGATATCCAGTTAAACACCTTAGGTTGGCCATGGCAGCAAAGGTGCACAGTCGGCACAGAACCTACGTGGGAGCTTAATAAAACCTCAAGAGGGAAGCTTAGCTGATTAACAAAGCGTAGCTATGACCACAGCTGATTTACAACCACAATTTCAGTGAGTGCTGATTACCAGCTGCTTTTCTATTATACTTTGGTTTGGCTAACTGATGTAAGATGGGAAAATGGCCAGATAAGACATTATTTGGCCTATTAGGTAGATGGGTTAGCTCAAACAACAGGGCTTTAGTAGTGATTAGTTGTTCAGCAGTAAATTTAGGCTATTTCTAATGGCTTTTGATGGACTAGATTAAAAAAAGTTAAACTTTCTCAGAATTACTGGATATTTTTCCTGACTCGGAAACACCTTGTTCCTGCTCGTGACTGTGCTCTTTACTTCCATCCAGTGTTGCGCGTCTGCTACAGTACCAGCAGCTAGTTCATATTTGAAGCTCACATTGCATGTCAAAACTGACTATTGGGGGAGGCGGGAGTGGTTCAGTGGGTAGAGCAGTCGTCTCCCAAACAGAAGGTTGGAGGTTCGAATCTCGGTGCCGGCAGCCCATGTGTCGAAGTGTTCTTGGGCAAGACACTGAACCCCACAAGTTGCCCCCCATGGTTAGAGCTGTTGGTTCTGTATCGGAAACATATTCCTGGTGTGTAACATACTTGGCCAAATAAAGGTGATTATTATTGATTACAGAGAAGAGAGTCATTGTTATGGTTTTGGACTTGCTTCCTGTCTTTATGTTTTTATTTGGTTTAACTTCCTGTTGTGCTACCTGCCCCAGGTTTTACCTTGGTTCATAATCACTACTCATTGTTTCCACCTGCTGTTCATTATCCCCTGGTCTCCAGCCCATATATTCTCCTCCTTTCCTTCAGTCACTTGCTGCTCACCCCTGCCTCTTCCTGTTATTCTATATGCATCTCCGGTTTTGTTTTCCTGCTTTAACAACTCCTGGACTATTTTGCCTTGCCTCTCCTCTTAGTTGTTATTGTGGATTATTGGTTTGTTCCTCTAGGTTTGTTGGTTGAGTGTGTTCTTTGTGTTTGTTACCTAGCTGTTTGTTAACTGAACTGTTAACTTGTGGGTTTTATAGATTTCTTTGGTTAAGCTTTGTCAGGTTGAGCTTTTGTACTTCTTGTACATACAGCAAATGCAACTTTAAGAAATACCACCCTGTCTTGTAAAACATGTTCTCTTTTTTTTATATATCAGCAGAATCTGTCATGACCTGGATTCATGTTGCCAGAAATGAATGGTTTGTAGCTCAAATTCAAAATTCATAAATCAACTTAATACCGCTTAGAGTTGTTAACATAACCATCAGTGTGTTAAGGAAACAGATCTGGTCTGGCTCATGAAATATTAACTATGCCAGCTGCAGCTACCCAGCCTGCACATGATATTAATATTTTCTAATTGGTATCAAGTACACTCAATTGATAGATTATGTTTTAGTTAGGCAGAATGGGTTTTAATTTAGGACTGTTATCATTAAACAGATTTGCTACTATCTCCCAGTGAGTTTAGATGTGTCCTCAAACCACAGTGCTGTGTGCATTTAATGTACTATAATGAATATGGATAAAGAACATGCATATGATTTTTCTGTATTTTGCTCAACTGTACGTGCTAATGTGGTAGTGTGGCGTTCTAGCTGCCTGCTCTGGCCCAGTTGTTCAGTCATCAGGAGTAACCTACAGCTGTGAGGAAACCTCGTCTTCCTGGTGGGGAGATGGGGAGTTGAAAAATTGAGTAAGGAGCAGAAAATGAGCGGGTGTGTGTTGTTGTTTTTTTTTGTTAGTTTTTTTTTTTTTTTTTGTTGTTGTTGTTGTTGTTTGTGTTTTTGTTTTTTTGCACTTGTGTACCTATCTACATTGTTTTTTCTGTATACCTATGTTGAGCCACTGCAATAACACAAGAATGATCTGGATAACTGCCAAATCTAAAAGCAGGCTGAAATGGGCTGGCAGAAGTGAGCAGCAGGCGTACTGCAGGAAAGAATCACTACTCGCCAACCTGGTCCTACCTACTAATATCACTCTGTCTAACATACTGTAAGCCCTCTGACTGTGTGCCTGTAGTAGGGGGAGTTAACTGGGTTCAACAAGATATATAAAAGTGTACATTAAGATCAACACTGTGCCCAGGTTTGGATTAGCAGATGAAGTCTTAGGCAAGAGAGAGATTGAAGAGGTGTGGCAAGGCCGGAGACAGAGAGGATACATGGACGGATGAGACTGAAATGGGTCTTGAGTAGATCTGTAATGACCTGCTATGTAGTTGCTTTTGGCAGGTGCTGCTTGGGTTTAAGGGGGGATGAAACCTGGAGGTTCATTTCTTCTCTACACACTCCATCAGAGTCCTTCATAGGTCGAGTTTGAAAACCCGCACCTGCAAAGCTCCGTTTACCCACCATTACCCAGAGTTATTTCTAAACAAAATCCAGACCCAACCCGACCTGTTAACATAAGACCCACAACCTGACCCATATCTGTAATTAAAATGGGCTTTAAGCTACAGTCACTTACTTTCAAGTGCTTGAGAGTTCTTTTCTTGGAAAAGTATCTGTTGATGGTTGCGGCACCTAGGCTCTGCAGCTGTTCACTTAGTCAGGAAGTGCTTAGCTTGTGGCTCTCAAATGCTACCACTTTTGGCACCATTTACAAGCAGCAAAGCCGCTGATAACATAGTTCTCACAGCCTGTAACCACACCGAATTTCTCCCGAACATATACAGTATGTCCGACTTGGCTTTCGATGTTGTAGGCTATTGTCCACAATTTTGTATTCACCGCTAGCTATTTTTGATTTCAGGTTATCCAGTTTGACACGCTGATGCCTAGCCTACTTTGATGCGTGAGTGATGTCCTATAAGTCAGATGTGAGTTGAGGGGTCAAAGGTTGTGCCATAGGCCTTCACAATAAAAGTATCGGTTATTTAGGCTTGACAAAATTATGTTTGATTGAATTTTTAAAAGAAGCTGCACCTTTATTTTTTTATTTAAATTGTGTTTATTTCACTTGACACTTATTGAATTTAGTCTACTTTTTACCTATGCCTGTACCCATGAATTAATATAAACATTTTCTTACCTGTTGCACATCATTTTAATGGGTACCCATTAGTGCAGGACACTAGCTTTAAAAGAAATGCTGTCAAATACGCATGGAGAGTAGCAATGGATAGGGAGGAACAGGGGAGGAGAGTTGTCGTCATCATCACACTTATTACATTGGCCAAGAGTTACCGGAAAACTACCCAACAGGCCGGACAACCTCCAGAACCTAGATCATCATTGTTTACCAGCAGCATTCCTGTATGTACTCATAACTTTGTGCTGTGTAAAGTTTGAATGCCGTAGACCTGAATGTTTATTTAAAACATTTAGTCTCAGCAGCTACACAAAAGCTATGACCTGCAAAACTAGATAACTGAATGTTACAAAGGAGAATAAACAGTTCTAAAACAAGAAGTGTTTTTAGTTTGGCTTTCACACTTTAACTTTTCTTTATACCTGACCTTTAAGCTGAAATTGTGAACATTATTATCAAGCAAACTTTATTTATCACTCATTTGGATCATGTTTCTGGCCACCTGATGACTCTAAGTCCAGTATTCACTCTTCTCTTAACCATGTTTTTGGTCTACAATCTCTTGGGGCAAATATCTGACTGTTTAGTTTATAAATGCTCCGTTATGTTCAGCTACCTGCTGTCAGCTGTTGGCTCCTGCACATGTAGTTTAAAGTGGGGTTTTAGGGTATTTATTTGTTTGCTAGTTCTTCCCTGGAAATAGCTACCTGCTATGACTCACAGTGATACTAAGTGGGCAGTGAGAGTAAACCACGATAGAGACGCTTTGGGCCATGCAGCAACAGTGAACTGAAACCTGGTGTAACGCTGCATGGGAACTGTACTTTCAGGTGATAATGTTCTTGAAGTTCATCACTATGATCAGTGTTTCATCTTTTCACACCATTGTTTAATACATTGTTCTAATGATACTGATTTAAATGATCTTATTTTGAAAAATGATTTTATATTTAGCAATTGCAACTGTTAGTTCACTAATAGCACCCAGAGAGCACGTCAGTCAAAAAGATGTTTTCCCCCAACCGCTGTACTGTTTAAGCTGTACAGTATATTATTTTAAAATGAGTAATATCCTTTTTTTTTTAAATCTGAATAATGGAACTTTGCCTTCCCACAACTTCTCACTTTTTCAGTGTGTTACTTCCTCAGTTAGCATTGCCTTGTTCTGACTGTGCATCTCACTGTACCGTAACAGTGCGCATTTCTCTTCACTTATATTCCTATCTATGCACTAATAGACTGAGGACAGGACAAACCAGTATTTGCAAATGGTATGAATGAGTCCACACTCAGAGATAACCCATGTGTTTCCAGCCTGCATGTTCTCTTAACCACCTAAAATGTCATATAGGAAGCAACAGAAAAGAGAAAAAGCTCATGGAAAAAAACGAGTGTGTGCAGTAGGAAATGAAACTTTCTTTTTCCGGCTCCTACACGCATACGTCTGCCCAATGTGTCTGTCTCTCTCTTTCCATCTCTGACTTTCCTTTTCTCAGATCTGTTTTATAGGATTTGCTTGCAGCAGAGAGAAAACAAGGGGTCCTGGCATTACTGTGACCACATCTGGTCCCCATTTTTCTTGGTAGATGCAGTGCCCCCAACACCCACACACACACACACACACACACACACACACACACACACACACACACACACGGGACAGCAGAGCAGATGGTGGGGCAGAGTGACTAGTGCAAGACCAAAAATGAACTCAAGCTAGACCCATGCTGTCCCTGCTAGAATGTTAGTGTATGCTGTGATATTCTATTTGGGGGAGTTTTTATTTATTTTTATTTCATACAATACATTGTCCATTACATGTAGTTTCCTATTACACTGCACATACAATAAGTACATTGTATTTTCTAAATGTATGTTTTTCAGCTCTGCTCCTTTTCTTCTATCTCTGGTATTTTAGGAGTATCAACTGACAAAGTTAAACATTCCTTACAGTAATAAGTGTGACGGTGCATTTCTTGGTAGCAGTGCTACTTTCTTATTGTTTACATTAGACTTACCAGGGCAGTCGCAAATACTTTTAAATAGAGTTAAGAAGAACAGAAATCTCTGTAAGGAGATTGACACTAATAATTTACTGTGAAAACAATATATTCACGCCCTCTTCCTCTTCAGGTGAAAGTTGCTCTGCCCATAAATGGGTTTGGTCTAAATAATTGCCAGGAATACTTGTTCAGATACACTAGTAAAGCCTCCTACACAGAAAGGTCACCTGACATTAGCAATGTTTTCTTTGACTAGACTTATACAGTCTAAATAAAACTATAAAATGAAACAATCTGTAACGAAAGTTTTACATATTTTAATCTTGAAGTAGCTATGAAATAACTATTTGGCAGATGGCTTTTCTAAAGGATTTTTAAACTTTCTGCAATGCAGTGATTTTTATTTTTTTTTTACCACACAAAGAAATGTTTAATCTTGCTCAGACAATCGGTTGCTGTCAGTTAACTATTACTAAGGACATTTAATGGATATGCAAGGACACACACAAACAGGTTTGCAGCATTACTGTCACTCCAACAGGCTCATCTGGACTTGAAACAATGTGACCCTAAATTGTGTAATCATTCTAGTACTCATTCTGCACTGTCACCCTTACACATGGATGAAATATGAAAAAGCAGTGACCACAGTGTGTCAGGAAAATAAGGTGTCTTATGTCTTTGTGCAGATGTGTGCCTATTTTCATGTGTTTGGATCAGTTTTATTTTTTTGTTGGTGGCGGGGGGCAACTAAAAGAAGTGTTGTGATGAGCAGCAGCTTGCAGTGCGTAGCACAAGCTGTGAACAGTTTAGAGAAGTGCAATTATTTATCAGGGCTAGATCCCCAAGGATTTGTTCAGTCCTTTTCTCTGTGGACACACAGATTGTAGAGAACATGTTCTTACCAGACATTTGCCCCACCCGAAATGATAGAAAGTTGGCATGAAGTGCTGTAGTGAAAGTTTTGATTATGTAACATGGAAGTTTTAGAAAAATCATTAGAAAAATCAACAAATAAAAGAAAATGGTACACCGAATAGGGGGTCACAAGCTAAAACCTGATGTTTTTCCATGAAGGTGATTAAAAAAAAAAAAAATTCTTTTTTCAGTTCTTTCACAGTTCCCCCAGTGGAAAAGGGCCACCAATATTTTGGAGATAGGTGGCGAATGAATGAATCCGACTGCACAAGAGGAAGCAGGAAGCAGATGCAAGGGGAATGGAAGTGCAAGTGATTTGGATGCTCTCAGGAAGTGGGCAGGATTCAAGGGGCTGTGTTAAGCGCTGATGTCATTTGCAGTACATGAAGAGTACTCAGCCTGTCAAAGAGACATCTGCTCTGAGAATCTTGTTTTTCATGTGTAGCACCCTTCTCACTCTACCTAGGAGGGGCACCAACTAGACGGGTTAGAATGAGCTTGGGTTCGTTTAATCAAAATTAAAATTGATAACCCCTATAACTAGTAATAAGGACTCGTAGTATGGTGCTTGAGGAAGGAAGATAGACCCAGCGATGGCTTAAATAAGAACACACGGCTTAGGCCCCACACGTCAAACCGGCTGGCTCTGTCGGCGAAACTTTGCCTCAGCATCCGTGCTCGGCCCTGGGCAAATTTCTCTGTCTCTTTTCCAGTCTTTTTTTTCTCCCTCTGTTTTCTCTAACTCCTTGCAACTTCTTTCATACACCCCTCTCCCCCAATCACAGCAGGTAACACAGATTGCCAGATTCCTTCGACCAATCACATTACTATGACTGTGTAAAGAGGGTGAACCTAGTGTGGTAACCAATACAGCTTTCCCAGAATTGGCATTTACATCACAAATACAATTAAAGCTGTAGCTGTAACACAAATACAATTAAAGCTGTAGCTGTAACACAAATACAATTAAAACTGTAGCTGTAACAACACAAGCCATATTCATTAGTAAGAAGCACCAGCCCAGTATTTGCCAACGGGCTACACATGCTTTTTTTAACTGTCATGCCCTGTTTGTCAGCTTCTAGTGAAGGTTCTGATTAATGCAGCCATGATGGTTTACCTGTCATTGTATTTTCATACATGGCTAGTTTAAGGCAGATCGGGTGTGGCATGAAAGAGGCCCTGTCTGTGTGTGTGTGTATACACATCTATTTATTACATTGGACCTTTTTTCACTGCCATCATTGTGAGGACTTTTAGTCTAGGTGTTGTGAGGACATTTTAGCCGGTCCTTACAACTTCAAAGGGCTTTTTGAAATTTAAGACTCGGTTTAAAATCAAGATTAGAATTAGGGTAAGGGCTGGGGTTAGGCAGTTAGTATGATAGTTAAGATTAAGGTAAGTTGCTAGGGAATGTATTACTGTATGTCAGTGAGTGTCCTCACAAAGATGGCTATGTGAACAAGTGTGTTTGTGTGCGTGCCTGTGTGTGCCCCAGCTGTAGGCTTGGAGGAAGTCTCATGATCCACTTATGACTGTCAAGTGACCATAACTAGCACTGCACTAATATTGTCCTCAACATCAGCTGCAACTCCTTGACTTCATCTGAAAAAAATCAACTGGACTAGATTTCTAGGTTGAAGACATTTCATCCAAGAGGCTTCATCAGTTCTGACTGACTGGTGTTGAGCCGGAGATATTTATCCCCCTCGGTGGTGTTTCAGTCCTTTTGAAGGCCAACAATTTCCCCTAATGACTGAGTCATTATAACCCAGTATCGGTGCGAGTCGTTACCTGTCTTTGAATCCTCACCTGTCGACGCCTATTGTCCTGGTGGGCATGTTTGGGCAGGGATCTCAAAACAGGATTGTAGATGGATGACAAGTTGTGTCTTAGTCCACCACCCCTTTTTAGTGAGGGGTGTTATAGTTTTACAAAAATAGCTTCCTTGAATCCTCTCTCAAACCAGCAATGTTCTCTGGAGAGGATCTGGACTTCACTGTCCTCAAAAGAATGATCTTTGTCCTTTAGGTGTAGGTGGACTGCTGACTCTGGACCACTGAAGTTGGCCGTCCTGTGTTGACATCACCACCAATGCATCCATTCTCCAGTGATAGTTCTATATAATGTAGGATATGGTTTGTGTTACCATTGCTAACTCTGAAAGACGAGACAGTCCAAGTAACTTCAAAACAGTGCTGATTTATTCAAAGGATCACAGGTAAAATTAACATTACACGCTCAAGTATCTTGCACCTCCAAACTGCTCGCAGGCAGATGTAGGATGAAAGACCCTGAACCCACCAGGCCTATACATTATATCCCCTCGGTTGGGCTAGCCCCATACTACACAGAAACGTCAACCGAGACGTCTCTGTTGCCAGCTTTGCAGCTGGTCATAGCAGTAGTCAAAACATGAAGCTAATCAACGTGTGAATGTGTGTGTCTGTTGATTAAGTGGTGTGTAGCTAAAAACATTCTCACGACCTCTAGTGACATGTCGTGACTTAAACATAAGAACATATTATGGCTAAGGCTACAGTTATACACGTCATAATAATAATATTAAACACCCTGTCTGCTGACAGTCATCAACTCTTCTCTCTAGTTATCCTTGACCAGATGTACCCTGTAGAAACTCATAAGCAGGCCTAAGCATTTAACAGTCTAACTAGACATCCTATCTCCACTAAACATTTCTAATACATAAAGTATCTATCCAATATCTATCTGACTAAAAATACCTAACAATAATTAAAAACAGAATAATACAAACACTGCCAAGGTTTGGGGTTTCTCTTACAGTAATAAAAATCACAGGACGGCACATAAATCTTTGATTGAATTTCATCATTATAACATATTATAATTAGTGCTGAAGTAATTACAGAAGCAAAAGTTGTAATACATTTTCAAGTAAAAATAAACTGATTGCAAGTGTAGGCAGCATGATGGCCTTTCTGTGCGGAGTTTGCATGTTCTCGCCGGGTACTCCAGCTTCCTCCCACAGTCCAAAGACATACGGCTTAAGTTGATTGATGTCTCTGAATTGCCCGTAGGAGTGAATGTGTGCATGTGAGTGGTTGTTTGTCTGCGTGTTGGCCCTGCGATGGACTGGCGACCTGTCCAGGGTGTACCCAACCTTTGCCTGATTGCTGGCTGGGATTCGCTCCTGGCCCCCCAATGTTTGAATACTCAAACAAAGTCTCCACACAGTAAGTTCTTTGAGCTTTTGCTCGGAGTTGTAACAAAATACTCTTCTTAGGAGGACTGTCTGACTGAAATGCTCTATAGTAACTGAAAGTCTGTAAAAAAAGTCACACAGTGGTGGGGGTGGGGTGGGGTTGGAGGATTGGTTTTTAAAGATATCTGTATGTGTGCACAAAGGCTAAGAGGAGTTTTGCAGGACTGATGTCAGTGAACAAATGGCATGACTTTTCTACAAATTTATCCCAGATCAAATACAGGATTAACAAACTGTCTATTTGTGTTTGCATTTTTTTCCCTTTTGGGTAGTTTGTTTTTTATGGCATCACTTACAGACTGTCAATGGAGGTAATGGCACAACTTCTCATTAATTCATCTTTTATACTCACATAATACATATTCAGAGGAAAGATACAGTGTATTTCACCCACAGTGCCCTACATCCTGGGTGTATTTATGCATGGGTGCATCTGTGGGTGTCACTGATATGCAGTGGCAGTAAAAATGACCCTTTCTGAGAGTGACAGCTTTAAGCCCTCAAAACTATGAGTCCAGAGTGTGGCATATGTACTTGTGTAGCTGAAATCATTTCTGCTGGGAGATAAATCTGCCTTTCAATCCTTATCAGGGAGCTCGCAGAACAGGACCAATCACCTCCCACTGCTGAGCTGTCAATGTGGAGTTAATTGCCTTTCAGAGGCAAAGCGGGGGGAGGTTGTGGGTTGTGTGTTTTGTCTTTTTTGTTGGTGTTTTTCAATTAACCTCAGTTACTGTACCATATGATGCAGGATCAGTGCATGGACTCTGTCATGCTGATTTTTTCCCTTAAATGATAAGGGAAACAAATGGATTTATCAGGAAGTAATGCAAACCATGTTTGAAAAAACAGAACAGAGAGATGAAGACGGGAGATAGGTACAAGGACAGATAAGTAGAGAGAGAGAGAGAGGTGGGTTGGGCTTGGCATGCAGCGACGTGTTCTGAGAGAACTAAAGAGGACAAGGTCGTTCAAGGTCTCCTGTCATGCTTGATGGGTTACAGTGGTTTTTTTTGATGGAATAAGGAGCAATGAGGGTGGGGTTGGAGGGGTCCATCTGGTCTACATGTATATCGTAGTTACATATGAATGCCCCTTACCAGTTTACACATCAGAATGCTCTGTATGTACCTGTGTTCCTTGCATATATGTGCAGTGCTAATGGCCTTGTGTTCTAGCCTGCTACATTAGCTCCCTCTAAACTCCATTTCTTTCATTACTAATTGCCTTTGCCACAGTTTATAGCCTTGAATATCTCAACACTAACCATTACTCTAGTTCTTAGAGCAGTCATTTGATAAGAGAGGGTTAATGGGTTATGCCCA
Organism: Monopterus albus; assembly: GCF_001952655.1. Classification (NCBI taxonomy): domain Eukaryota; kingdom Metazoa; phylum Chordata; class Actinopteri; order Synbranchiformes; family Synbranchidae; genus Monopterus; species Monopterus albus. Next base: position 954,201 of record NW_018127971.1, on the reverse strand, counting down.
CTGATTTGTAATTATATAACAAATGAAGTGTTGCCATTCTCCATCACATTTACCAATTGTTGAAAGAACCCGTCAACTGACATCTTGAAGCAAGACCCAAAAATGTTTAAAGGAGGATAAAGACCAAGCTGAGATGTCAGTGTACTTTGCTCTGCAGGCATGATACAACAGTATATGCACATATTCATTACATATTTACCCTGACATTTTTGTGGTATAGATAAGCAAAACATTACATATCCATACATTTGGCAGGCAGAAGAAGGAGACAGCAATGTGTTGCCACCTGCAGGACTGGAGAACACTCCAGGAGCCTTTCAGGATTTTTCCATCATATGGTGCAACAGAAGGGCATAAATGTGTGTGTTTTGATCTATTTCTGTGCATGTTACAGTGAGAGACTATTCTGTTCTGTCTTTGCTGTGTTCTTATTTTCCTTTTTATTATCATCCTTTGCGGATTTGCTCTAGCTGCACTGCATGTTGCAGAGGTAAAATGAGAACATTGATTTCAGTGACAGCTTAGCCACTAGTCTCTAGTCCTGCAAACGAGGCAGTTTGTATAAAACAAGATGAATGTGATGGAAACTGTAATACAATTACTAATGACAAATCACATCCTGTGGATTTCTCGCTCAGCAGTATTACGCAGACCAGCACGTACACACACACACAACTATGTGCATTCACAGAAGGGTGTGGATCATACTGGGATTGCTTTAACGATAAATAATGATTGGATTAATGGCCAGAGATTATACAGTTGGATACAGATTCACAGAGGCAAAGACCCATCAGTGTGGGTGCATTGTGCTGTCATGCCGCTCCAAATTCCAGGGATTGATGTCATTTCCTGTGTTTGCCGTCATCAGAAACTTGTGTGGCACGCTTTTATTGTACATAGGCCACAGCATCATTTAAGATCACATTGCAATGTACTGCATGTCTCAGAGTGATGTGGGGAGGAGACCACATCCCCTCTCTGTGTTTTACCACATTGCTCTGCTATTGGCTTTTTTTTAAGGTCAAACTACACTTACTGAAAATGGCACTAAGCCTTTCTGGTAAACTTCCCAATAGTAACTGTCTGTCATGCAAAACCACCGAATAGTTTCAATAGGATGTAGTCGGGCCTTGTGCTTGATGGAATGTTCCTGGTCCTTGCTTGAAATGTACAACATAGCACACTCTTGAGATGAAGGAGTTGTCCCAGTTAATTTTTTAGAATGTTTAGCATTTCATGCACTGTTATGGTTTATATTGCCAAGGATGTTTTCTTAACCGCCTGCATTTTATTAAGATGTTCATCCTCCCTGCTATAGAGTGCCGTACAGATGATGTATTTTCGTAGGCCAATCTGGAAGTTGGTATCACTCTGGTTCCTTTGACAAAAAGCAAAAAGGATTTTGGATTATTTCAGAAATTTAGCTCTGTGTGAAACAAAAGCTTATGACACTTACACATTTTATTCAGTAAGACAATCCTCATAAGTGAACACCACTTTTATGATTTTGAAGCCGAGCTACAATCACCAGAAGTACCACATGACCTCTGCATGTTGATCACTGACTACTGTGGACCGCACCCCACTTTCTGCTGGATGTCACACCTTCAAATGACTATACAGTTGTTGTCAAGTTATGACATGCTAACTTAACCTGGCCGCATTTGCACTGCACCTTGCACTGCATGTTTCTGCTGTTTGTATTTGGCGCTGTAGTAAAATGATGTACTGATGTCATTATTTTGTTATTTCCAGTTATTAAAATGTTATAACTATTTGAATAATAATATCTAACCAAAAAAACCCATTGACTACAGGATGAGGGAACAATTCTAACTCTGGGCTGGGTTTTAGGACTCCTACTACTACTACTACTACTATGGCACTGTATATCAGATTTTTACTAGTTTCTTATCAATCTGCTGGGTAGATACACTTTCACAGTGGGACCAAGAATAAAATCACTTACCTTTCCACCCTTCTTGTCTATGTCCACAGTGAATGAGTATGTGTTCATGGTCCAAGCCAGAGGAATCCAGATCAAAGATAATGTAAGGAACATTGGAGCTCAGGTTCTGGAGCAGGTGGTGAGACAGGCTTACAACATCAATGGCACAGGTAAAAACATACAAATAAATATAAGTTGTATCAGGAATGTTTACTGTAGCTTATGTACTGTCTCTTCTGCAAGCACATGGACACAATTACAGCTTCTACCCTGGTTAAAATGAAAACAAAAATATCTATTGTAGTTGAGTCTGAGTCTTATGGTTAGTAACTCATTCATGTGTATGCAGAGTGTGTACAAAAAGCATTAATACAGTAAAATAAAGCACACAACTACAGCCACATAGTTAAAGACTGTATTAAAGTATAAGTTCATTAAACTGCTCCTGATGGTGGTGATGATATATTTATGTGTGTGATTCCAGATTATACCTATGACTTCAACATGAGTGAGAGCGATGCTCCTACCACCACATACCTTCCTGAAGGCTTCACCTACCTCCCCTCACAGGTTTGCCCTGAGAGGCTGCCTTCCATGAGTAAGTATCAGTGTTGAAGTGTTGATTTGAGTTTCAGTTTATTCGCTTTACTTTGACCCTGGCTCATTTTTGTCTAATATATAGTATGTACAGTAGGGCACCAGTTTAGACGAACAGATGTTCTCCTGGTTGCTTAGCCCTGTAAAATTCCCTTCAGTGAATTTTCATTTATATTTCAAATATATTTTAATTGCACAGAATGAATGGCTTTACCCAGCAATGTATGTCCCAGATTGCTCAACTCAGTGTGTTTTTTCATCCTGGTCCCTCTTCCTTCATATCTCTTTCAACTGTCATGAACACTTTACCTCTCATATTCCATTGCTCAGTGTCCCTTAGCTTTTTTTTTTATTTTATTAAACTATTTCATCTCATTCACATGTCATGACTGTTGGGTCTTGCGCTAGGATGGGACCCAAAATGCAGACACAGACTGAGGAAACGGTCCTTAATGGTTTCTATTATGATGGATAAGGAACAGAGAGACAAAGAAAAAACCAGAAGAGCTCAACCTGACAAAGTTTAACCAAAGAAATCTATAAAACCCACAAGTTAACAGTTCAGTTAACAAACAGCTAGGTAACAAACGCAAAGAACACACTCAACCAACAAACCTAGAGGAACAAACCAATAATCCACAATAACAACTAAGAGGAGAGGCAAGGCAAAATAGTCCAGGAGTTGCTAAAGCAGGAAAACAAAACAGGAGATGCATATAGAATAACAGGAAGAGGCAGGGGTGAGCAGCAAGTGACTGAAGGAAAGGAGGAGAATATATGGGCTGGAGACCAGGGGATAATGAACAGCAGGTGGAAACAATGAGTAGTCATTAGAAACCAGGGTAAAGCTGGGGCAGGTGAGTAGATAGATAGATAGATAGAAATACTTTATTAATCCCAATCTGGGAAATTGCATTGTTTCAGCAGCGGTTCACACTCAATATCAAGCACACATACCAATAAATAGAATAGATAACTCACTAAAAATATAAAACAAAATAAAAAAATATGTTAAAAGTTAAAAACAAACCCAACACAATCAAGTACATATACATAATCACATGATGAATGAAACATATGCAAATCTATACAAAGCAGATTCAGTATACAATTACTCTTAATCCAGGAATCGGAATCTTTTATTATTATTATTATTTGTTTATGTTTTACTGGAAAGCACCTTGTAACGCAGGTTTAGAAAGGTGCTATATAAATAAACTTTGCTTGCTTGCTTGCTACCTTTATTTGGCCAAGTATGTTACACACCAGGAATATGTTTCCGATACACAACCAACAGCTCTAACCATGGGGGGCAACTTGGGGGTTCAGTGTCTTGCCCAAGAAGACTTCGACACGTGGACTGCAAGCACCGAGATTCGAACCACCGACCCTCCGGTTGGGAGACAACTGCTCTACCCACTGAACCACAGTCGCCCGCCTATCACCTTCTTCCTCGCTTCCATGGGTTTTTTTGCCCCATACAATCTGACTCTCCCTTTCTTTTTCTCGCCCACACACAGAGGGCAGGTTGGAGGTGAATATGACTGAGGTACCTTTGGAGGAAGTGGAGAGATCCTTGCTTGAGAGAGAGCCTAGCATTGCCCCAGGAGGGTACTGGAAGCCCAAAGACTGCTTACCTCGCTGGAAGGTATGTGTGGATGTGACATTGTTAAAAGGATCATTCATTAAAAAGAGCTGTCAAATATACAAACAGATGAGTGGAGAAATATAACAAAAGCAGATACTTCCCCATGGGCAAGATGGGTTACTGAATGGTTTTATCATAAAGATGATCTGCATCTCAACCCATTAGCTATGTTGGTCGATAAACTGTTCATCACTAAGTAGCATGTGGTCTGGGGTCCTCAAAGCGCCAAAAACATTACTGCAGTAAACGCTTAGTTACCGGTTTATTCATGAAAATGAATGCAGCCTTAATGTGTAATAAATTTTCCAACATGAAGATTATAACATTGTTTTTGTTAAAAGTATTTTCAGAGAGGTATTCATTTAACTGTATGGTCACTTTACATTGTTATTATGAAGAGAGTATCAACATGTTTTGTGGGATTGTTATATTAAACTGCATTATTTTTAGCTATTCAGTAAACCTAACCTGCACATAATAAACTGGAAACTACGTGTCTTTTTCAAAAATCGTGTTCATCTGTCATTCTGTCACAGATCTTGTGGTAAACAGTTTCATTAAGTTGTATACCACAGTATTCCCAACAACTCTATAACCAAGGAGAAGTGCAGAAAGAACTCATTGTTTTAAGTAACTGCCCATTTTTTCTTGGAAACACAGTCAGTGAATCACCATTCTGGTTCTGAGCCATGAACTAATGAGCTACAGCTGATATCTTCCAACTTTAGAACATTTCATTGAATGTACTTAGATACATTGCATGGTACACATGAGGATATGGTGTTGTTTGTTTTTGTTCCTTTAGTGTCAGAGAGACAAATCAGTGTCAGACACTGAAACTTCAGTGTGAACAATCCAGCGATACAGTACACATAGTCACTGTGTATGACACATCATATGTCCCATGTACTGTATGTCTCATATACAGGCTTTTTCACCACTTGCCTGCTTATACATACAGTCATCTATCACTAAGTACAAAGTACAAGAAGCAGATAAAACATTAGTTCAAACCTTTCTATGTGCATTGCAGTACTCCAGCCTCCCTGTGCTCTATAAATCATTTTTTTGTTGTTGTTATTGTTCAACAGAGCAATGTTACCTGCCATCTGTTAGTCTCATTTGCCCTGAAGGAATCTGTGTTCTGACAACCAACTCTCTCTCTTTCTCTTATTAGCCAACAATCTCTCTCTCATCTACCACAGTATTATCTCTTTTGGCTCTCATTTTTTTCATTCCTTTCCTGTGGCAGTTTGTTTTTCTTACTGAGCTTCAAATGAAACTTAAACACAAGCGCTGACGTAGTCACCACTCAGTAAACACCTTTAAGACATTTAGTGCTTCTGTGCTTCTGTGATCGATGCCTGTCAGATCTGATTATGGAAATGAGATTTCAAGATGCAGCCACTCTTTTGACATGAGTCTTCATAGTAATTAGTGGTTTTTAGTTCTGGCTTCATCTACACTTTGCCATTTACCTTCTGGGTGATCATGACACATACTGTAGGAATGCATAACAAAAAAGTACAGTGTACATAGTTGCACAGATCAGACTGCTCTGCTACTGTGTTATTTACTGCTATATAAACTTCTCCCTTTGTTTGCACATGAATGTCATTTTAATATATTTATATATTATATTTTACTACATTTTATGTCACCAGGTGGCAATCCTAGTCCCGTTCAGGAACAGACATGAACACTTACCCATCCTCTTGAGACACCTGGTGCCAGTACTCCAGAAACAGAGACTCCAGTTTGCCTTTTATGTCATAGAGCAGGTATGCACATACATATTTTCAGTCATTTGCATGGATGAACCCATTTGCCTGTATGAATCAGTTTATGAACACTTCCAGGAAGTCTCCTTATCTGGTGGCGGTAATATGGTTAGAAATAGTTGAACACAACAAACTTTTGCATAGCAACCTACAAAAGAGGAATTGTCATAACATGAAAGTTTCTCGTTTTTATTTTAGGGGGGCACAGAGCCCTTTAACCGAGCCATGTTGTTCAATGTGGGCTACAAGGAGGCTATGAAAGACCTGAATTGGGACTGTCTGATTTTCCATGATGTGGACCACCTCATGGAGAACGACAGGAACTACTATGGCTGCACAGGCATGCCCCGACACTTTGCGGTCAAGCTCGACAAATACTCCTACATGTGAGTCCCGATGCCGTCTCCACTGACATATAGAAGAAATGCATTCCTTACTTAATATGAATTGTGTAATTGTCCCTCCAAGGCTTCCATATAATGAGTTCTTCGGTGGTGTCAGTGGCCTGACGGTGAAGCAGTTCAAAAAGATTAATGGATTTCCTAATGCATTCTGGGGCTGGGGAGGAGAGGACGATGACCTCTGGAACAGGTGAGGAGAACACGCCCAAAAATATTCACACAGACATTGATTTGATTTATTCTTTCAAGCATGTAACAGTTGATATGACAACCCAATATCAATTTGCTTATACCTAGTACATGCTTGAATGGAGTAGGAAGAAGTCAGACTTATCCAGTCCTACTCCATAACATCATACCTTCATTGGTTTGCAAGCAGTAAATGATTCACTTCTACCCGCACACATATTATACTAAAAAAGATTATAACAGTGTTAACATTCTTACACCACACCCCCAATTGTCCATCTAATTAATCATTAAGCCTGTTCTTGCATATATCTTGATTGACACATATTAAATTTAACTGACCCCTTAAATTGTATCCCCCTTCTCTTTCATTAAATAGTTTTTGAATTCCACCAGGTAATAAATTGTTCCTGGCTTTATAAATAAACACTGCAGTCTTATATCCCACTAAATTGAAAAATTTTAGCAATTTAGAGTGTATTGCTCTATCTGACAGACCTACAGCACAGGGCCATCAGTATTATTGACATTAGGTGTGCTCAGCAGATTGGTTTAGGTGGTAAGCACATAGCCGGCCTTTGTTTTGCCTTTTTTTTTATTCTATTTATCCTTATCCTCTCCCTCCCTCTACACACACACACACACAGCCGGACAGGCTCAGGACTCTCAGTATATCCCATCAATTCTTGCTAACTGACTCATGTATGTGTGTTGTGTAATGATCTCTTTTGTGTCCAGTTTCTGTGAATGTTTTTCCTCTTGGTATCTTATTATGTCAACATGTTACTGACATATGATAGCATGGTTAACAAAGTGACTGTTATTCTTTCTTTGAAAATATTAGTTATTACAGCAATGCTTGCTCCAACTGAGAGTGTACAAATATGGATTAATATTTAATGCCTTAAATATAATGTTGTTTAGGGTGCAGTTTGCCAATTACAACGTAAGTAGACCACATGGAGAAGAGGGACGCTACATGTCAATCCCGCATCACCATCGTGGAGAAGTACAGTTCCTGGGAAGGTTAATGTCTATGCTCATTCACACACAAACACACCCATACACACTATTTCACTAAAAGTGAAAGCTGATAATTGGAATGAGGCTTAGACTCGTGTGATTTGTAAGCCAGTCACATGAAAAGCCAAAGCAGTGACTTTGAGAGAATTTCTCTTTCTTTTAAGGACCGTACATGTGATATTGTTGTATGCCTCAGGGCTGAATTCCAGTCATGCTCTCATAATTTTTAAGTTGCCCAAGGAATAAGTGTTCTTTCAAGGAGTGGATACTAGACAGAAAAAATACAAATCATTTTTGTAATTCATTTGCTTTGGTAAATCTAAATCAAATCTAAATGTATTTATATAGCACATGTAAAAACAATGAGTTGTAATACAGTCAAGTTCTAATACAGTCAATCCTGATTAACTTGATTGCACTGTATGAAGAGGTGTTTCATCCTTGTCTCCTCTCTTTGTCACTGATTGATTGGTTGTTTCTTCCTGCAGGTATAGTTTACTACGCCACTCAAAGGAGAGACAGAAAGTGGATGGTCTTAACAACCTAAACTACTCCCCGCTAATGTCCAGGAGATCACTCTACACCAACATCACAGTCCGCTTGAACAGAAAGCTTGCACCCATAGCTGACTACTGACATAGACACAGCTGGACTGCTAACCACCGGGGAGTCAGAGTCCTCTGGGACATCAGCCATATCTCACCAGTTGCAGCACTGCTTAGGAAATTTTTGTTAATTGATTGATTCTTTGATTTATTTTGTTTGTATGCAAAAAATGGAGACTTAATCAAGTATGTTGGGTGAATCATATATGAAAAAAGGGAGAAATGCTGCACTTGTTTGTGCCACTGTCCATCACTCGTCTCCCACCTGGGCTTTCTGGTCTTCAGTCTCCACATGCCTTTTGCACCATTTTGGCCTTCGGCATCCATTCAGTCATTCATTATTCACTTTCTTATTCATTCAACAATTAGCTCAGCCCTACACCCATGTGTATGTTTATTAAAATAGGCCATGATAAACCATCATATTCAAATGAATGCCCACACCACACGTGCACCAGAAGCAGTTTGACCTAAATGTGCTGACATGGTCCCTGAGGCTTTGAGGTTGTTGTTTTTTTGTAGTTGTTTTGCTCTTACATTAATTTTTTTCCACAAATGCATTAAGCCTGTGAAAACATTTGCACACGCACACACCCCACCACACAACAACAAAGCAAAGTGCACTCTTGCAGCTGGTCCTGCAAAAGGCATGCCAAATCTATAAGTGAAGAGAGGAAGCAAAGATAATATACAGTGTGAGTGTTTTCAGTCAGTTATTCTATATGTGAAATAGTTTCGCCTAGGTTTAGAGAATATTAATACTGTAATCATTACAAATTATATTTTGTCCTGTGAACATACCATGTGATGTTTGTGTTTGCATAGTTGCAGTGGATGTTCTGGCTGTATGTAGGAGAGCAATGCTCATCCTGTTAGCAATAAGCTGTAATATCAGACAGCAGAATTTAGACATGACTTCCTCACTATACAGATGCAACAGCGCAGGTGCTAGCATACCTTTACTGGACTACAAAGACAGAGTGACTGTGTATGCAAATTTCACAATTGACAACATTTTTGCCTAAGCAAACCTGTCACCCTTCTCAGAGCGTGCATGCGTCTGTGTGTGTGTGCCTGTGTCTGTGTTTATATAAGTGAGGGAGAGCTATGCAAATGGCCTGTATGTATCCTGCTGTCAGTGCAAGGTCTTCGGGGTGACCTCCAGAAGACTTCACCCCTGTAACTGTGAATAGACTTACTTTAGACCTGACATTGTGTGCAGTGTGTAAATCCAGGCTAGGGAGAAACTAACACTTTTTTTTAGATTTCCGTTAGATTCGCTTAATGTTTACTCACCTTGGTTTTTACAAAGGGGAGTTGGAAGTAGCAGGTGCTTGAAAGCCGTCACCATCACTGAAGTTTACAGAAGCTTTGCTTTATTATTTTTCAGATTAGCCAGCCCTCCTTCACTGTGGGTGCTGTGAAATTTCTTCAATAACATACCTATGGCTACCTTTATGTTTATGTGATACTTTTTAACCTTGGTTACGGAAACAAATGCTTATCTAAGACATCAGGTGACATAAGGTCATGACCAGGCTTTGGTCATGGATTTTCTTTGCGCACGTCATCTTTTGGGTGTTGGTCTAAGTTTTTGTTGAATGACATACAGCCCAAGTCTTTGCATTGACACAGACATTAACAGCACTCTGGCAGTACATAGCAGTTGCTAAACTATTCAGTGTTTAACAGTGTTGACTCTGAGTAAGCTATGATGTAAATGTAGTTCCTTTAAAAGAAGCTTACAGACACTCTGTCCACACCGTCTGTCCTCTAGACATGCAGCAACTTCATTTCACACAAATCACCTTGTTCTTAAGATGAATCTTTTGGGGAAAAGTAGATGTTGACAAATTGTTGTTTCCACAATGAAATATGAAAAAAAAATGAGGCAGGACCTCCTTTTATTTATTTGATCTTTTATGGATTATTTTCTGTAATTCCATTTTTGTTTTGTTTTGTTTTGTGGTTGATGTTATGATTTAGTAGACGACATATGACGGAGTGTGTTGGATGCACTGAAACTTGTACTTATGTGTATTTGTTTGGAAATGTGAGGTTCAGGTTTGTGTAAAAAGGGAGGTGTTCCATTTCATTCAAATGCCAATTTCCTCATCAGAAATTAAATCAGTAGCTGGTTTTGATGAAATGGAATCGGACCCATAGGCTTGTCTGTATTATTCTACTGAAAAGACATGCTTGAGGAAGCCATTTTGTGTGACAACCACAGGAAGAGCAAAACACAGAAAATCAGAAAATGCTAGTCGTCACTGTCTTTCACTGAGCGCCTCATTTATACTAACTGATAATCAGTAGTGGTGACCTTCCAGAGCTCCTTATAAAGGGAGTTTATTTAAACAAGGCCCCTGGAACCACTGCTATCATACAAGCTAATGTCATTCAAATCATCTTTCTAAATTTTATGGCTATTTCAATTAATCCTAACCCACATATAAGTGGCAAAAATATTCTTTGATTTTACATCTGCACATTTGTAAAAGTGATACCTTTTCATCATTCAGGAGGTACTCAGTGGAAGTCTTGGACAGTAGCAGTATTTGTGTTAAGTTTTCTTTTCCACATGAGTTTGAGTGAAATGGCTAACCGTCCTTCAAACCCGGAGGGATCTGTCAATATATGGATGCCCTCTCAATGACATAGATATTGTTAGAATCTGCATTAGGCTCTATACTCCATAATGTAGAACAAGTAGTTTCATCAGCCAGCACCATATTCAAAAATAGTTTTATGTGGCTACTATATGACTTAGGAACAGACAAATTAGTCAGTGACTTGCTTTTTATCTTAACAGGAAATGGATAGGTGAAGAGCAAGCTGACTAGTCTTGGCTTCATATATATACTGTACATGGTCTCAATCAGACCAGGCCTGCTGCTCACTAAAGAGGCTTCACTGTTTTATATTTTCACTTGCTTTGATCCATGTCATGCCAGTTTAAATGAAGTTTCCCCACCTTTGGGCATCTGACAAGACTGGCGACCTTCAAACTTTTTAATTTATTGCAGTGTTTTTTGTTTAGCTTTTTTATTTTCACTCAAGTTTTTATTTTTTATAAGCAAATATATTTAAATTTAAAAAAAAGTGCATATCAAGATAATGGTCATTGTAAATATTATGTGTTGTGTTTTAGAGACTCCATAAGATCTTAAATTATTACGGATGCTAACATAAAGAACAAGGCTTTGGAGGGGTTTGGCTGGGAGTTTATTTGGTGCCATTTAAGTGCTAGTGAAGCTCATGCAGTGACATCAACATCACGCTTCCAAGCACAGCCTTTTTTTAAAAATAAAAAATAATTTTATCCCACAAATTTTTGATTCTTCTCACAATCTCAGAGGTATCCTGCAGTCTAGAGGTCTCCCTGTACTCAATATACTGCAGCAGGAGGAGAGATGTATCATAGACAGATGTAGGCATCAGTCTTTAGATGAGTCTGTGTCCTTGTTTCTGCATGTGACATCTCTTTGACAGTGACGGCAGTTGGGGTAAGGTGTGGGTCAGGGGGAAACACTGCAGGATAGTGATTTGTGAGCCAAAACCACCATGAAACGCAGGCACCCAAACCAGCGACACAATCCACTCCAAAATTTACAGATTATTTTTTTGTATGAAAGCTAACTATTAAAAAAAGAAAAAATAATACAATTTCTAAATTGAAATCTATCTTGTCTGATTGTAAGGAGAGAAATTCTCCTTGAACTGAAGCCATTTGAAGCCACTTGTCAAACTTTGATGTCAGCCTTATGTGGATTTGTTTATGTATAGGCATATTATCTTTTAATTATTGAAATTTGTATGATGGAGATTTTCTTTTATACCATCATTATTATTGTCAGAGTACACCAATAAAATGACAGTAAACATACAGTACCCCATTTTGGCCTGTCTTTTGGATCTATGTTCTGTGAAGCTGCTGACTTTGCTCACACATTTTCTCACGGTGTGGTCAGTGTTTAGTTTTAAATGTTTAGAATAATAATGTAGGTTTCACACACCATTGCTGCTCAAGAGTGTAAACTTTTGCATGCAGACGCAGTTCCTGTGAAGAGACACTTAGTTTACACTTCATTCCATTAACACAGTGCACTAACTGGCCACAGAGTGTGAGCTGCTAGTGGATGACTCTTTCAAACAGCTGCTGTCAGTGTACTGTATAACCTGCAGGGACTTTAAGAGATGATGGAGGGTGGGAATGGTAAGGTGGGTGTGTCCAAGAGGATGTTTTGCAAAAACTAAAAATATTTCTTTCATTAATTTCATATAAACTTACTATATGTGAGAATCCTTAACTAATGTTCCTCATTCTGAGGACTAAATTCTTGCATGAGCACCCTGACACTCAGCATCACATCCCCTCTTAAACACTCCCGCCCTAACAGATATAATTATATGTATTTTTGGCTCAAACACTATGGCTGTTGTATCAAAATCCCAGCATCATGGGATCAGACTTCCTCAGTTTAAGTATGTCTTTTAATAGTCTCACTCCACTCTTGCCGGTTTCAAAAGAATACAATGTGCATGTGTGCCCATCTGGAACCCAAGACAAAAATGATGCTTGTTGGAATTTCCCAGCATGTCATTCAGAGCACAAAATGAGATGTTTTAGCCAGAGGTCACTCAAGATTTATTGAATTAAAAGCAGTTCCAGCCCTGTGGCATTTAGCATATTAACTGCACATCTCTGCTAGTTAGCAAAATTGACAGCTGTTAATTTAATTATGTTCTTGGAAAAAGGAATGCTAAGTGGCAGGGAAGAGACATCTACAGGGAAGTTCTCTATTCTAGTTTTTGCACCATTTACCACACTGTTTTCCATGGCAGTTCTTAAAATGATGTTTTTTGAAAATGTGCAAACACACCTCCATTTATGCTCGCTGAAAATGCCCCTGCTTTCTGTCCTGCTGTGTGACAGTAGTTGCAGTGTGTGTCTGTGAAAGAGAGAGAGAAACTTGGCAGAGGCACAGAGCCCGACTGAAGCAGCCTCATATTAATGTAGTATGGGAAACACAAGGCTTTGGAATGCTAACCCCAGTGTCGATTAACTGTCAGACACTAAAAGAGCGGCTCTTAAGATATCAC
>NW_018127971.1:936219-940893 GCF_001952655.1 Monopterus albus | reverse complement strand
GTATACAACACACCATGCAGCACACACTTGTCCACACAAATCTGCTACTAATTCATCCTCACACACCTACTTAAATATTGTGTCACTGAAATGCCTAATGTTATCTGTGGTTCCTTTGTCATTGTACTGTATACTTGTGCGTCTGTTTCTGTGTGCACCTCCGTACACAGTGTCTTAAAGTTGAATCTGCATCAGGAAGGAGCTGAATAACTGAATTTGTGTCTGTCAGTGGTGCAGAATGATGGCACACTCTTCATCCACACCCCCTCTGTGCTCATGCCTTTGTATATGTGTATTTCTATATGTGTGTGTGTGTGTGTGTATCATCTAAACACAGGCTCAGCACTGAGAAACAACCAGAGAGACATGCCCTTTAGCACTTCAGTTTTTAGCTTTGTGTACCTTCTGTGTGCTGACACCATGCATTCAAGGGCCCATGCTCTCATATCTAGTTAAATCAGATGTTTCAGTAATAGAGCATAACAGTGCTTTACAGGATGTTGCTTATGTGTGCACATATGCGCTGTCTCATACATGTTCAAAAACGAGAAGCAGAAGAGGAGAAGTGGCTGTAATATGAATTTGTAACATCACTTGGTATTATGTAACTATATGTCATGGTCTCAGGTAGGAGCATTATCCAGCATTAAAGCAGCCTGCTCCCCCACCTTTTAGATCCCTTTCCTCAATTTTCTATCATCATCCTTCCCCTTCTGTTGTCTGCTCCAGATCACCAGTAGAACAGCCACTTGTGTGGCGCTGGCGCTGCTTCCCAAAGGACACCAGAAAATCCAGCTGCTGTCAGGCTGTGGGGTTTAAACCCTGCTGCTGTTTGCTCTGGTGTAAAGTATTGTTTGTGGTGTATGCTTGTGCATGCATATGTGAGCAGGCATGGATTTTCTCCAGCTCCTGTTGTGACTTCTGCTTCCTTTCCTGTCAGGATAGAAGGGATACAGCCGAGGGACAAGGAGACTGTAAACACATCTGCGTCTACTTTTCACATTTTTTTATCCTTATTCACACTGCTGTTCTTTCTTTTGAAATGTCTGTCCCTTGCTCCCCTGCTTACTTTGCCCTGACCTTGTGACATCCCTGTATATCAGCTTGAAATCTTCTCTTCAGTGAGCTGGGCTCATTCTATCAGCTCACCTCCTCCCTACACTGACTGTCACAGCCATACTCATCCATTGTCTCAGCTCATTTTTCCACTCTGAAGCCATCCGATTGTACGATTTCTACTTTATTTCTCCTGTCTTGTGCTCATTATCCTGTCACTATCATTCCTCTTATTTACGTCTCATCTTGCCTTTGCCTGTGACTTCCATCTTCTCAATCCACTCTGTATTTCCCCTCCAGCATTTTTATTTTTATGTCTAGTCTCTGGTTTTTATTACACTGTGATTTCTCCATCCTGTCCAGGTTACTGAGAGATGTTGTCTTTTAAAGTAATGTGCTGATGCCGTACTGAAGACCTGCTGACAGCGCACCAGCGGTGCAAGGTCAAAATATTTTTACAACTCATTTCATTTGGCTTTATTCATTATCACTGAGCCTCACCTCACCTCTTGACCCTATAAACACTTTAATATCCTCCACACTTTCACCTAACGACCCACCTCATTATCTGACCGCTTCATGTGATCACTGTCTTATGACCTGGTGTGTTTTGTGACTTTAGTAAATTTTTATCATATGAGCTCAGTTTCCTCTACAGTGATTCAGTTCGGTGAAGTCAGGGGGTTTTGAACAAAAGAGAATTCTTCTAAAAAACTGCTTATGTTGCGCAGTCACCCCAGATTCCTCCAGCCAATATGCTGTGTAGCATATATTAATGAAACAGTTCTGGTCCCCATTACAGTCTGACAGCTAGTTAATCAGTGAGAGATGTTCCTGTCATAAACTATGTGCTGATTTTGTGTGAAACCTGCAGACATTGCAGTCCGACTACAGGCTAAGTCATAATTCAAAATTTGCTTGCTGTCTAAATTCTGTGATATCAACATTGAAAGAAATAAATGGCATGCAGCTTTTTTAAAACTCACTTTCAATAGTTCCTTGATTTTATGTTAGCCTGTGACTTCTCATTTGTCATGTAGAGATCAACACAGGGATGTTAGTTGTGGTTTTTGACAATTAGTTACTTACTGTCAAGGGTTACAGCCATAAATCATCGTGTTTTATTTGCCACTGTTCAGAGGAACAAGAACTGAAGCCATCAGATTGGCCATAATTTCCTCCATGTCAAACAATACAACCAGACCACTGCTGCAGCAACACAGGAACAATCTGGTTAGAATGTTAGCATTCAATGCTATCAGTGCTAAAACACCGGAGCTTGTTGTTGGGACACCCTACCAACCAGTTTCTTCACAAATGTTTTCAGTTGCTTGGAAATGGATGTGCTGAAAATTGTTAAAGGCTCGCTCCTGTCACGCATTTCTCCGAAATCACAGAAAACTAAACAAAAGCAACCTGGCGCCTTCCTTGTTAAATAGTCCGTAATCTTCCTTTTACTGGAAAAGTTGTTTAGAAAGCTTTGATTCAACTGAACACCTTTTTAAATATTAACAGCCTTTTGGAGATTTCCAGATTTCACTCTGACAACACTGCAGCACAGAGAGTGCACTGATAAAGGTGTTAAGTAACATTTGTGTCAGTACAGGCTCAGGTAAAACATCATCTCTGCCAGGCTGGACTATTGTAATGGTTTTTTGTCTGGTCTTCCCAAAAAGACAGTTAGACAATTTCAGCTCATTCAGAATGTGGCTGCCAGAGTTTTAACAAGAAGCAGGAGAATTGAGCACAACACTCTCTTCTTAAATCCTTACACTGCCCACCAGAATACAGTTTAAAGTGCCGCTGCTAGTGTATAAACCACTCAATGGTATGCGGTCTAAATACCTTGAAGAAAACAAACCCAGCAGGATGCTTAGGAAGCAGCCAGCTGGAACCAACTTCCTGATGACCTTAAATATGCCCCAAATCTCACCTTTTTTAAGTCTAAAATGAAAACGGAGCTGTTTTCCTGTGCCTTTGTTTGACTGGTTTATAACCTTTACTTTCTGCACTGTAACTGTTAGATTTTTGTTTCAGACCTTTTTTTTATTTGTTAATAATTTAGTCTTTAATCTTGCAGCGTTTTTTTGGTCAAAATGGTAAATGGTCTTATACTTGTATAGCGCTTTTCTATGCTTTTACAGCACACTCAAAGCACTTTCACATTATTTGGCCATTCACCCATTCGCACTCCCAAATTCACACACCGGTGACATCACCGGGAGCAACTGGGGGTTCAGTGTCTTGCTCAAGGACACCTCAACATGTTGACTGGACAAGCCGGGAATCAAACCGCTAATCCTCCGGTTAGGAAACAACCCGCTCTACCTCCTGAGCCACAGCCGCCCACCGCTCCCAAATGGGAGGTAGTTCAGTTTTTGAATTCCTGTTGTCTGTGGCATTCAGGCGACCTCTGTAAATAATTTGTCTGTTAATAATTAATATTTTTCTTAATAGACACTAACCTGGGTAATTCACATAGGCGAACAGCACTAGAAGGTTGACATGAGACGTATGCAAGTAGCCATGAATGTCAGATCCTTGACTTGGAAAATGACAAAAACATTCACAACATCACACAACTGTTGCACACATGCAGGTAGGGGCAAACATGTGCTTACATTCTGAGTCTCTACTTTCTTTTCATAATCTTCAGAAAATCTGCGGAGGTGTCATTGGAATTCTGTGGGCACAGATTCCATTTATCAGCCTTTTAATCTTTTTTGTTTCCTGGCAGGAACAGCCTTAACAGCATCTTTAAGATCTGTCCAAAGATTAATGGCGTAAAACTAAAAATGTTCATTGCCGCCTTCATTATGTCAGTATGCTCTACATGCATGTGAACATAATTTTTCTGGTGTTCCATCATATTTTGTGACCACAATAAGGAATTTCTGCAAACATATTGCTTGTATTGCTTCACTGCTTTGCTTGTTTTGAGCCAATTTTTATATAGTTTTTTATCTTACAGCCCTGGATTGTTTTACCTTGGTGATTAAATGTTTTTTCTTCTATTTATTTATTATATTCCTATATAATTAGCCCATATATTTATTTATTATTTACTGTGTGCAAATAAATAGGTGGGGTGAATAGAGTTCATATTGTCCATTAATAAAACACAAAGAAATGTGAGATTGATAACAATTCAACAATAACTCCACGCACATTTCTTCTTCAACGCCAACTACAAAATGTTTAACCTTAACTTCACAGGCTAGCTGCTGCACACAATTTTCCAGAGGGATAAACAGACCTAAAGTTGTAGTGAATTGAATGAATTGTTTTCATCGCAGTATAACAACCCATATTAAATACAAAAAATGGCCTACTTAGGCAAAATTGTGTCTAAAATTCTGAGCATTTCCAGCACAGTCCTGGAGTGGTTTAGATTTTATTTTTCCTCCGTCTACCATGTAATGTGTTGTCACTGTCCACCAATGGTGAATTATGGAACGTCGCTGCAACTTCATTGTAGCAGGGAACAAACACAGCCGTCAAAGCAGAAATATATACACTATGCCAGTTTTAAACTTGTAAAACAAGAGTTGACAAAAATGAAAACAGCACCAAGTTGATGTATAGTATTCCTTAAAAAAAGACAAATATCCACACAGA
>NW_018127971.1:931604-936207 GCF_001952655.1 Monopterus albus | reverse complement strand
TCACTTGTTTTATGTTTTATTTTCTAATACAAACAGTTTAACATCATAACAATGCAGTCACTTCATATAAGTTAAAAAAGTTAGAATATGAAAAAACAATCATAATCAGAGAAAAAAAATCAAATGCCCTATAGAATAAAAATCACAATAAAATATACTGCCCAGCTATACAACTATAGATGTGTCTTTGCGTTTGTGTCTGCCTCTCCTCATTTCAGTGAACTCGATACCCACGACATCTGGGGGTAGTGAGATGGAAAGCTTAGTGAAACTGACTGTCACTGGTTCAATTAATTTGCATCTGTACAGATGGCATTTGAAAGTGAGAGGAGAACAGCAGAGGAAGTCATTTGAGCCTAATGAGAAGCACACACAGGTCTTTTTTTTTTTTTTATTCTGTAGCTCAGATGCTACTGGTCTCCTTTTTTGTTGGCTGCTTCCTTGGCCACACAGTCTTTGACCTCACCTTTCAGCTCAGCTAGCTGCTCTGAATGGATGACCAAGGTACCATTCGCCTGGGCCAGGTACAAATCTGAGTGTTTCTCCAGCTCTGCCCTGATCCTTTCCAGCTGCTCCGCCAGCTCCCCCAGGGTGCTGCACTGACCCTCTACCTGGCTCACCCTGCTATTAACATCCTTCACCTCCCTTTGTACTTCTACCGCTGTGCTCCGGCAGCCCTGCAGTTCTCCGGCCAACCGCCTCTTCAAGGCCACTAACTCATCCTTCAGCTGGGCCAGCCGTCTCTCCCCGGCCCCCAGAAGTGATGCTTGGTGGCCCACTAGTCTGGTGATTCCTTGCACCTGGTTGACTAGCTGGTGCTCTCTTTGCTCCCAGGTGGTATTTGCATGGTCCACTTCGCTTGCAATGAAGCTAATAGAGTCCTTTAGACCCTTCAGAGTGCGGTTCACAGAATTGATGTTGATCTTCAGCAGGGTGATCTCTCCCTGGATGGAGCCCTCTGTGTCCTCCTGAGCAATCCTAAAAAGCAGGTTCTGGAGGGTGTTATTTAGGAGGTCAAGCTGGTTAGAATGGGAATCCAGACGATCTGTCATCTTCTTCTCCATCCCATCACATTCCTCCTCTACTTGGGTGACACTGACACCACCTGCTGGTGGAGTGGCAGGTGAGCAGGAGGAGGTGCAGAGGAGCTCCAGGTCTGTTAATTGTTTCTGAATGCCATCCAGCTCCCCCTCCAGTCTCCTCCTCACAGACGCTGTCTCTGTCTCCAGTGCAGGGACCACCTGGCCCTCCAGGAGTGCAGGGGATGTGGCATTACTCAACTCTTCTACAACCACAAACACTCTGTCCTCCAGGGTCTTCAACCTGCCCTCTATCGTATTCTTGAAGCCATCCAGACCACCTGGGAACGCTCCACCCTCGGTCGCATTGAGGTGGCCCTCTATTTCCACCAGACGGGTCTCAATCAGTGTCTCCACATGGATGCTCTGGTCAGTGAGAGCAGTCTGAAGGTGTCTCTGAGATTCTGTCAAATCTTTCACTGACTCCTCCAGTTGCAGCACATGCTTGGACAGGCTGTTAACCTACAATAATCAATATTATTATTAGTGTAAAAGTAACACAATAAAAAGTTGAGTCATATGCGATTACTGTGTAGTGACTCCCTTTCACTAACACAGTCTGAAATATACAGTATTTAGTTAGACAAATAGTTTAGCATTTTGGGAATTACACTTATTTACTTTCTCATTAAGAATTAGATAAGAAGATCTATATCATTCTATTGTTTGTGCAATAAATATGAAACTGCAGTCTGGAGACTGGTTAGTTTAACTTAACACAGAGACTGGAAATGGAAATCTCTTTTCTTCAAGTCTTTATGGTAAGCTAAGCTAAACATCTCCTGGTTTCATATTTATTGTACAGGCATAAAAAAAGGTATTGATCTTCTCGTCTAACTTTTGGAGGAAACCAAATTAGCCTTTACCCCAAAATTCAAACTGTTCTGTTAAACATACATTTTGGTCATTGCTCTTACAGTAAGCATTTTTCCTGCATCAAAGTCATAATAATAAATTAATGTGTTGCCTTGTTAAAGTGAAATTACTGCATGCTGATCATATTGCAGTCTTATCTGTGTCATACCTGTTCACAGCAGCTCTCAGTCAGGGTCAGTCCCTGGATCTGAGCCTGCAAAGTGCCCAACTCCTCCCTGAGCCCAGACTCTCTTCCATCTAGAGACTGCTGCATCTGCTCCTGGCCATCAATGTGCTCCTTCTGGCACTGCCTCTGCACTTCCCCAATTTTCTCATTACATTGGTTCTCCAGACCAGTCAGACGTTTTTCAAAGCCATCTAGGATCTCAGCCCGCACCCCCACCAGCTTAGTGTCCAGGATCTCGTCCAGTAGAGAGCCAGGGGTGGACTTCCCATTGGCTCCCTCCAGCAGAGTCTTAATCTGGCCATCATGACCCACGACCATTCCCTAAAGACACATTCAGGGGAAGTGGTCTGGTCAGGGCTGATCAAGTTGGATCAAGATATGTTCAATAGTTTATATTTTTGTACAATCATAGTGGCCCAGTACCTGAATCTCCTCTAAGATGTGAGTCTTGGCTCGCAGCTCATCCCTCACTTCTGTCACTCTCCCTACTAAGTCTCCAAATCCAATGAAGCTTTCTTCTCCTTCTGGTCCAGCCAGAGTCCCATCTGGGATCACGCCAAAACCCACAGTAGAGCCAGGCACATGAGCAGGACTGGGCAGCAGAGACACCAGGACTTTCTTGGTGTCTTCCCGGAGAGATGTGCGCAGTCGCTCCTCAAGGCCAGCCACAACCCCATTCAGAGTGTCTAGACCCTGAGTGAGCCGACGCAGGTCATTCTCCATACGATCTAAACGTTCACCAGTGACTCCAGAAATCCCAAATTTGTTTCCTGTATTTTCAAGGATCAAAAAGAAAAATGTAAGAAGTTCGTCAATATTAAAAAAGGATGATACAGCTCTAAGGTGCTTTCTCACAAAGGCCTGTAGTTGGACAAAATAAGCCCTTGCTCACATGCACAAAAGCATGCACTAGCACACCAACAGCAGCAGGGCAAGTTTAAACTCCGGGGTTTAACAATACATCATGTGGAGTACAGTATGTTCTCACCATAGTGTGGTTTTCCACTTCCAGCAGGCAGTTGGCCTGTGGGTATTGGTCTGTGGTCAGGCACATAGGGGAATGGTTTGCCTGGTTCCAGCTGGCCTCCTCCGGGCCTCTGGTCCACAGGGGGTCGAGGGACATGGGGCAAACCAGGCAGCGGTGTGGGTCCATCAAAGCAGTTTTCTCCAGAGTAGCTAGGGCAACATCTCCACTCCAGCTCAGTTACTGTCTTAAAACCCACCTTGTACTTTGGCTTGTAGAAGGTCCTGTACCTGAGCAAAACAGGGAGAAGATGATAAAAGTCACAAGGATGGGTAGATGGCACGTGTAGAGCAGTTGAAGTTGCTCTGACATACAACATCAACATGCATGATTTTCGACTCCTGAAGGTTAAGATGAAGTGTGGGCATCAGAGATGTGAACCAAGGTCAACATCGAACCTGAGTGTTATCTTGAATCAGACACCTGCTCTTTCTCACTGTCTTCCTCACACAGGATACATATATTACATTATTATAAGTATTATTTGTTTTTGCCCATTTTATAATTTCACAATTAGGCAAGTAAGTAGCAAGTAAAACCACACGTAAACCAGCATAATTAATTATTCAGGAGGAGCTAACAAAGAAATGGTGTTAGTAGCCTGGTGTCTTTTGAATTTAAATTATTCACATGGTTTTTGAGCAGCACTTTATGTGGACACTAGAGGGAACCATTGATATATCCTTCAAGGTGCCCCATGCTGATGTTTGTTAAATAACTGCACATTTATAACCAAAAGTAAAACCATTTAAAACTGAATTGTCAAAGGTGTGTGCTGTTTTACGTTGTTTTCGTGTTGTTTGAAAGGCTTACATGACAACAGGACACTTCTGACCCCTTATGCACGTGGTGGTGTACTCAGCTTTTACATAGGTAGCCACTCCATCCTGCAACATGCACGTGATGTTCTTCTGCACCACATAGGCACAGTGGTTTCTGGAGGGACAAGCAACAACAGAGCAACATTAGAGTTAAATAAGTCACAGAACAGATATATAAACTCTATGGTACCTCTCCAATTTGTGACAACAGGCCTTGTAATGCTTTGTATATGTCAAAGTCAATATATTAAAGTGCGACTATACTTGCTGAGCATTAAATGTAGCTTAAAATGACAGTGATAACGATAAATGCTAAAATGTATTATAACAGACTGTAGCACAAGTGAAGAAGAGTCATCATATCAGCAGTAAAGTCCTTCAAGTTCCTGGGCTCCACTATCTCCCAGGACCTGAAGTGGACGTCCAACATCAGGACCATCACCAAGAAGGCACAGCAGAGGGTGTACTTCCTGCGCCAGCTCAGGACGTTCGACCTGCCTCAGGAGCTGCTGATACAGTTCTACAGAGGAATCATCGAGTCTGTTCTCTTCACCTCCATCACTGTCTGGTTTGGCTCAGCAACCAAACAGGACAAGTACAGACTTCAGCGGACAGTGAGGATTGCAGAAAAGATCAC
>NW_018127971.1:918572-931361 GCF_001952655.1 Monopterus albus | reverse complement strand
GTTTTAAGTACTCTATTTTTATTCCTATTTATCCCATTTCACAATGAACACTCCTTGTCTGTCTGTATTGTTTACTGCCTGTCTATACTGCTTATTTTGCATTGTTTGCATTGTATGCACTGTTTGTTGCTTGTAAATACTGCTTATTTTGTTATAATACAGCCTTATGCTGGTTTACTGTTTACTTGCCCCTTGCATGGGGATATGTACATACACATTGAGAGCCGATGTACCAGAGTCAAATTCCTCGTGTGTCTGACACACCTGGCCAATAAAGCAGATTCTGATTCTGATCAGACAGGCCACTCAGTTTATGTCAGTTACACAGCACCACAGTATCATGTAACATTAACCATCTTAATACTGGTCATACCAGACCATGTAAGGTTGCATTAGAGAAACCACTGAGGAATGATGTGTTTAATAACTTAAACTTTTTAATTATAAAAGTATAAGAAGTATGACAAAGGAAGAATGACAGAAGTGATAGTATCTGCTTAAGTAATGCTCAATGACATTCAATTTCAGAAGCCCTCACTAACATTGCTGCTACTACTGCTCCAGCTGATGTCATTCAATTATCCTCTGCCTTCCCTTGAGTTCAGTCTGTGTTAAAGTTTTATTGTACTTTTCACTTGTTAGATTATGCTGTTGTATTGCACTTTGACATTACATTTTATACTCATTCAGAATCAATAATTTAGTGATAACTTTGATGCTGTTTTTCCACTTTTTAATACTCTTCCAGTTTTATAAAATGTCTAAACACATTTTCATACCTCATGCTATCTTGAAATAATTATGTTCATGATAATGGACAGACATTCCAATTAGGGTTTATTCATTTCAAGCTTTGAAGTGCTTTTCACTGAAGAGCTGCATGATGCATATGGAAAATTTTTAATGTGAAAAAGTCATGTTTCTTAATCCTAAAAACCATAAACGTATGACATAAGTCAGAATGATAATAGAGTATGTTTGCTGAGAGCTTTTTCATCTGTCTTTTGTTTCCCTTTATTTAAATGTGCTAATTCTGTACCTAGAAATATTGTATTACTGAGACTTTTCAGAAGCATCCACAATCCAACACATACAATAATAGTGTCACTATAACTGCTTTGAACAGGTGTTGCATCGTGCTGGAGCCGGGCCTTCTCTCTCTCTCTCTCTCTCTCCATTGCCAGTGCAGCTATAGCAACTGCAAAATGTTCCCCTGGCCCCTGTGCAACACAGGAAATCATGATCTGTGCTTTGTATTGTAGGCTCACATGTGAAGCATTTCTTGCATTCAGAGGGGAGCATTTAGTAATACATGCCGTACTTAACATTGCTTCACAGCTGTTTCAGGGTGAATAAAAGTGTTTGGAGTAGTAGGGAAGGACACGGGGCTGAGGAGGGTCTACATGCCAGGTTAACAGGTTCAGAGGGCTGAGAGATACAGTGAGAATCCTCTGTTGAAACCTCTGCTGCTTTCTGCAAACCACTAACTGTGTTGACAGTATTTGTGTGTGTGTGAGACACCACTCTCTCTATGTTGACATATGTTAATAGCAGTGGAAGGAAAAGGATAGGAGTCAGAATAACAGAGCTCCTTTCATACCAGCCTGACAACCTTCTGCCAGCTCATGTGTGATGGAAATGGTGGTTATGACCTGAACTGATGTGGTATGGTCGAAGCACTTAAAGTACTTTAAATTCACACAGGCAATTTGCTGATCACTGCAGATTATTTTCAAGCATTAAAACATTCTTTTTATGTATCTGATTAATTTTGTGTAAATGCACAGGAAGACTGCAAGCTTAATTTGTAAGTGCACTGCATGTTTAAACTCTTTACTGATAGTTTGACTCATGTCCTGTTACAATACTGCTAAAAATTTGTTATCATGTATGTTTTTTCACACCCACTTACAGGCTCTTTATTTATGATCCCTGAGTGGGTTTAAGACTAATCACTCCCTTCGCTCTGATCTGCAGGTCACAGAATACACAGAGCCTTTGGCGCCAAAACATAAATTACATTTTTTTCTTTGGTTTTTAACGTATGAGTTGTTTGGCACAGATATATTTGTGCAGGATCACATTCAGATGGTGAAGGTATAGTATTGTAAGTGGTTAAAGTATTGTCAAATCTAAATAGTAAGTAGGCTTTCCTCTTCAATAAATGATTTCTTTTGCAGCAAATAAGGTGCTTTATGACTTTATTTGTGTATGGTTGATATGGAGAAAGCCTTTATAGGCACATGAAGATTGATAGAAAGCAGACTCATGAGTATGTATGTGTATACAGCACAGTAAGTGTCTGACTCTTCTCACATCACATGCAGGGCTGATTAGTGGAGTGTAAAGTGACAGTGTTCACTGATTTGTATGTTGGGTGCACATCTGGGGAAGCCAGTAGCCTTCAGTCTCACACACAAGGGCTGAAAAATGTAGGAATCAAGTTCACATGAGAAGAAAAAAGGCAATTCTTCTGCACATATATCTTTGTTTCTGCCTCTATCTCTCTCTCTCTCTCTAGTCCACTCATTACCTATTTTCACAGATCTGTCAATGTCATTTGGCTCTGTGAGTGATACTTTATCCTCAGAGACTTTCAGACATAGATCTGCATGCTGCAGTCAGGGGCTTCTCAAGCTGAGTGCTGAGATAAATCCTGTTCCTCTGCGCTGCAGTGTCAGACAGGGTAGCAGCAGGCCACCTGCTGTGTTGTGAAAAAACAGATCTTTATATGACTGTTGCGTTTCCACTTGAGAGATGGTGATAATGTGTGTAACTCATATACACACTGACACTCTCACACATGTGCATATAATATACATGCACACTGATGCTCATGTTCTTTTTATTTTACGTCCACTGAGACTACACTGCTCTACACCATGAGCATTACACACATTTTATGGTCAGAAATATGAACCCATGATATGTAAGTGGTCATATGTGAGAAAAAGCAGTCCTCTCTTTAGTGTTTGTTTTTGTCTCAGCCATGTCCAGCTGCTACGGAGGAGGTGAGAATGTGTTTAGGCTACTTCTGTGGAAGGATCAACAACTTGGAGAAGGCTGCACTATTCTGGACACTTGAGGGCAGAAAGAATGAGAGGTCCTGATCCAGCATGTACTAAAAAGGAAAAGAGGAGGAGGGGGGGTTCTGGTCTCTGAACTATTTTCACACCTTGTCCTTCAACCAGAAAAAAGGGTTTTTCCATTACAGCAACCTACTGAAAAGTCTAGAGTCGAGTCGAGTAATGCTCATTATGGCCTCTGCATTTGTTTCCGCCACCCTCTGCCTGCTTTACAGGTACATTCCATGGGTTAAATTTTGCCACCCCTCAGTCAGTCTTCACACCTCACGCATTAGCTTTACAAGCACAGTATAGACATGAACTAAAAATCAAAATGTCACCTCATAGTGGCACTGAAGGAAGCATCACCAAGGTTATGAGTATACATCATCTGGAGATTGCAGACCAAATTACTGGACCATGTGACTGACACTGCCATCCTGAGAAGCATGCTGTTACTGCAGATTGGTATTTGGTTAGTATGGCTTCTTTGACTGAACACACACATATAGATAAATAGATAGATAGATAGATAGATCACAACTATCACACACTTCTCTAAAACTACTTTTTTCTTTCATATTTCTCTTTTATGTGTTAATTGAAACTTACAAACTGTTGAAAACAAAGCAAGGAAACAAAAGTGAAAAAGTCACAGTATTTTTTTGGCCCACTTGCCTCTCTTTCTCTCTCCTAACACACTTTCCCTTTTAGTGCCAAAATAGTGCCTTTTTCTGTCCTTGTAGTGTGCCATTTTTTGACTGTTAGTCTGGTCCCTCTGTAAATATTTCCAGTATAGCATTACAGATACTAAATTGCTTCACAGCCTCCCAGGGGGAAAGCAGAATTCCCATCTCAGCTTCTCATGTGGAGCGCTTTTGGCAAATATTATTGCTGTTAGGCCCCCACCCTCTGCTGCCTCATGTTCCAGTGCCATCTTTTATCTTTTCATTTTTAATGCAAAATGTGTAAACTGCAGGTAATCTCAGTTTAATGATCAAGCATCAACCCTGCTTTTGCTTCTGTTTCTAGCAGTGTCTTTTTTATTTAATATTTTTAAAGCAGTTGCCTTTAACAGATTTATGACTGCAGCAGGCCAGACATAAAACCATGAAATCTTTAATAGCACCTTTAGCAGCTGTGTCTCTGTGCTAAAAACACTCCTCGCTCTATATATATGCTTTTACCGAATCTTGTTTCTAGCCAATTGGCAGGTCTTGAAGGTGACTGAAGGTGCTGTTGTTGCTGATGGTTAGGTTTAAAGGAAAGCTATGATAACCCCAGCTCTAGAACCACAAGGGTCACTCATTCTTAACACAGACAGTGTTACAGACAAGCCAGGTCCTATTATTACATCATGGGCAGACCATTACTTTTGCATGTGCTCAAACGTTGGCTTTTGGCCTTTAATGCTTGTTACAGCAATGAAATTGTTTGCTTTTTTTTAAATTTATTTAACTCCTATTCATTATAAATACCTTTTAGTTGTCACATTTTTAACTAAACAAGATCTCATACTCTACATTGCTTTACTGGGCACAGTCCTATATTTTATTTTTATGATACTTGCTCAAGGAAGAGTCTGACATTTTAGGATACGGCCTATGCTTGTTCACTTCTTTTCCTAGAGTCTGGCTTCCACTCATATATACATTATCTAAATATGAAGGTACAGCTAACAAGCAATTAGTTTTGCATAAAGACTGAAAAACAGGGGGGAACAGCTATGCTAACTCTGTCCAAAATCCAATTAGCCAATAAAAACATTAAAGGATCACTTATTAATTCATTACATCTCATTTTGAATCAGCTGCTGTAGCACCACATTTAATGGACAAGTATGAGACTGGTGCCACATCTTACAAAATATCAAATTAATTATTTAAACATTCTAACTTTGACAGTTTTCAATAGAAATTAGCTTGGAGCTTGGACCAAAATACATACTTCATGACCATTTCATACTGTACAGTGCAATAGCTGATCAGACGTTCATGTTCAGTGTGGGTTTGCATAAAAAGCACAAAAATTTTAGCAGAAAGGTCAGTGAAAGTAGTAAGTTAAATAACTATGTGTTGGTGCAGAGCTTGGGAGCTTACTGCCCAGCTTCTGTGACCCTTACCAGGAGACTGGCTGCGTTCTCATTCTCCACTGGATGCTCACAGCAGCTTACAACAGCAGCTCATATCCTCTAACCTCTACCAGCTCACTGACCTTTCCCCCTTGAGCTCTGTCCCATACATCATTTGAAAACCCTTGGGTATGTCTCTTATCTGGTCAGACTGGAATCAGCTGGGATCCTAATTGATTTATACAACACCTATGGATATATGGCTCCTGGATTAGGTTTTACCCGTTGTAGTGCATTTTGTGTTATAGTGGTATATTACACTGCACCATGGTGAGAGGTGCATTTTTATGTTTCCCCTGAACTGCTTTTGTCATTCTGCCAAACCCATGGACCAAAACACACTTCAGAAAATTTGAACTCTGTAAACCACCCATGTGTGGCTTTAGCCATGGCATTATACTGTATAAACTTCAGTGCTATAAATCTGTGACAGGTACAGTATGGTGTGTGTCTAAGATGTCACAGTTGGTGACCAGAAGGGTAGAAGACTGAAAGCAAAACTGCAAAGAATGAAAGGAATGACTGTGAAATCAAATAATGTGCTTTGCTGCCAAAACACAGATAATAATTCAGCATGAAGAAAAGAAGTCTATGGTTCACCAACAGCTGAGAATTCGTTAAATATCTCACTAAAACCATGTGTGTTTTGTCCATATGACAGAGGAGCTAATAAAAAGCAAAAATTAGTGTTTTCAAGATGTAAAAGCACAAGTGAAAAACACACAGAAACATATGAACAACATATGCAGCATATACATGTCTGCACACACTTACACACACAGGTCATAGCGTGTATGTTATTTTTAAGTCTATTTCCACTCATCAGTCAGGCCAACGACAACTGAGCTCCTATATCTGTGGTGGTGGCCTCACGCTGACACATCCCCAGGCCCCACTGTGTCCAAGGTAGGTCAAGCTTTTATATAAACACTGTATTTTAGTGAGGGGAGGTGGGGGGGTACATCTGTCATTACTGAGCAGTTAGCTTTGAATAACAATCTATAAGTATAATCAATTAATCTAATAATCCTGGAATTCAGACTTAGAAAGGCATCTGGTATAAACTGGTGTCTTTGGCAACAGAAGCCACTGTCATATGCCTCCAGCATGCTGTAGACATGAACAGCAGAGTTTATAGTCCAAGATATGAGAAACGTAAGATGCAGAGCATACAGAAACATATTTGAGGCACTTAGAATGTTATTGATTGAACTGACTAATTTGATTTGTTGGGCAGTAGTACCTGCTGCACCACAGTTACTAATCATATGCCCTCTTACAGCTGGTTTACTGTCTTATCAGGAGTTGGACAAGTGGTTGGTACCACTTTAGTCTCTCTTCACTTGACTTGTATTTACATGTTGTCTGGTCTTAGTTTGCTAATGTTAGCCAGTGATAAGCCTACATTCAGGAATCACCTGCTTATTTTAAGAGTTGGATGGTGTGTGAGCCCTGTAGCAACGTTATGAGCACAAGACGCCTGAAGTGCCTGAAGTGCTGCACGTTAACGTTAAACTAGCTGCTGATGGTCACTAAATATCTCCATAACATACAGTAGGCTGGCAGCGTGTTAAACATGTGTTAAATAATACAGAACATACTGTATAACATGGGGGTGTAGATGTTTAAAGGGACCTTAGATGGAAGTAAGCTGTTGAACAAAAATAAAGTAATGAGCAATGTAGGTTTTTTTTTTCAAATGTATTTTAAATAAATGATTGATGAATTATTTGCCCAGCACTATTCACAATTAGAAAATTCATTCTGGATCAGAAGAAGAGAATAATCAGTGCAAATGATGACTGGAAATGAAGGTACCAATAAGGATGGATGGAGCTTGTATTGTTAGGTGAGACAATTATAGATGAAAACAGCATGTGGGCCTTTCATTCAGGGTGGGGACCTTTTCCCTGGAGAACAAAGGTACATGGCAGACAGGTCTCACTGTCTTTTAGTCTCTTTTGTTTCATGGTTGCTGTTTTTACTCTTCATATTTATTCTAATTTTTGTTAGTCTTCTGTAAAGCACTGTGAACTGCATGAATCCTGCATGAAATGAGCCTTACAAATAAGCTTGTGGCCGATGATTTGATTGCAGACGAAGCAGGGCTGGACGGCCAGCAGTCTTCTGTAGCAGTTTGAGTGAAGCAGCAGGTAGCTGGGGAGCTGTCCAAAGACATAACGGCTCTCAGGGGAAGCCAAGCAAAAGAGAGGGGAAAGGGAGGAAAAGCCGAAAGAGTCCCGCAGGCCAAACATCAGCCATTTCTGTCCAGGCAAAATATATCCACAAGGCTCTGTTTCATCTCACAGCTTCATGACTTTCAAATATCATGCATAGTATGAGATTGTTATTTCTTTCTGCTGATGTGGTTTGACATTCTTGACCCATTTGACTGTTTAACAACACATTGTTGTTAATGGAATAGTTAAGTAAAGCAAAACACAAGCTTTCAACAGTAAACTCAGTGTAAATTCATTTGAGACTACCCTGTTATTGCTTTAGTATTGATGGAAATTAGCTGCACCACTCCCTTCTGACAGCGGGGGCCCAGCTGTACCATTAAGTCTTGTCTCTAATTGGGCTCCCCTCCCAAGACACAAACATACATACTGCAGCTGCAAGGGATCAATACATTGTCATCAACTCAGCAGCCCCCATCTCTGCAACATAAAGGCCATGGTGATGGCTTTGTTTTCATAAGGCAGCATGTCAGTGTTGCTTTATAATGTTTATCCCCAACCACAGATGGTTTTAGGTGTGAACCAGAGAAAAACAGTTCAGGGCAAGTAAAGGAGAAACAGAGTGACCCTCTGTTTCATAAATCTGTTACCAACCTGGTGCACTAACTAAAGCCAGATTACTGCAGCTCACGGGTGACATGTGTTTCTCAGGGGAAAAATATAGTATGAGGTGGGTCTTGCGCGCAAGAAGTCCAGCTACATGGAATACCTTTTTGAATTGAACACCCTATGACATGAGAATGGAAATAAACCATGCATTAAGCACCTGTGACATGTCCAGGACAGAGCACTTACTTGTGACGGGTCATGGGCTTGTTTGGTAACTGGTGAGGGTTGAGTCCAGCCTTGAACAAGTTGTACCTGCTTCCATAGAATAGGTTGGCATGACTTCCATAGAAAGTTCCTTTACTGTCCACCACAGGTAGCAACACTCCTAAGAGAAAGAACTGTGCAACCAATTGATTCAACTTGGTCCTCATTGTTTTTTTCTTGAACTGACTGATGAGGAAAACAGGGATTTAAAAAAAGTGATAGTTGTAGGTTCCTCAGGGTGTTGTGTTCAAGTTCCTCAGCACAATTGCAGCCTTATTTTCTTCAGTGGGCCCTGGAGGAGGCATAGAGCCCAAACAGCTGTAGCATCAGCAACATCCCACCCTGTACAGTTTTAGCTTGCACCCTAACCACACAGAGCAGAGACAAAATTAGTGAGGCTGAAGAGGGAGGGGAGAGGAAGAGGGGCAAGGTAAACAACACAAAGGTGTGCTGGAGGAGGGAAAAGGAGAAAGAGGAGAGCCAGACAGAAGAAAAGAGGAGGGAAGAAACTGTGTGAGCTTGTCTCTAGGAAAGTTTCAGCTCCATATACACACACATACAAGCGTGTGTAAGACCTGCTGACTAGGATTGTCCCTCCAAGTCTTCAGCACTCTGCATGAATGAGGGTGTGTGCGTACACAGCAGTGTGCTGCTCTGCTGCCTGTGAAGGGGCAGGCAGGCAGACAGCCTGTATTTGCATATCCCACCCCAACTCCAGCCTGGCTGCGCTGCACAAGGGAGGGGCTGACTACCAATATGATTCTGTGACTCGTCCCTCTTTTTCTCACAAACACATAAATACAAACGAACATATTAACACACATGATCAAATCAGAATCTGAAGAACAGAAAAGCTCTGTTTGCCCCTACCCCTGTTTCTCCAGTCTCCAAAATGTTTTGTCCCATTGCTCCCTTAATGGTTGCACGTCTTTACCCACTCCTTTTCTTTCTCCATCTGCTCTGGGAGCAGCTGTACATCAAAGTGTAGCCCCAGCATGCAGTGCCATGTGCATGGCTGCAGATCTGGACACAAAGGACCTCCTCCTTGCTTCACTGTGGTCAGCCATTACAAATCTCAGCCACAGCTTCAGCTGCGATCCACCCCTCATATATCTCACTGCATTTCTACGTAGTTCTTGAATTCATGACCTGTGTCAGGTTTACTCTGTGATTCATGTAAATCAATTTAGTGCATACAGTGTCTGTGTTTGATCTGTTTCTGAACAAATATTTGTTGAGCTCTAAGAGAGTTTTATATATCTTCACTACAATTGAAACTAAACTGTTGTCATTTGATAGGTCTTTCAGTTTTGGAGCTGAAATGTTCAATTCAATAACCTTTCTTGACTTGACCCATACACTCTTTTAGAAGAAACCAAAATCACAAAACCATTACAATAGTATTTACACCCATCATCTGTACATCTTTTTGGTCTTTTCTCTACTGGCATTTCTGGTGTTAGTGCCCAGTAACACCAGAAAATGGCTAAATGAGATTCATTTGTGCATCTGCAATAGATCTGAAACAGGTGGTGCTGGCATCTTGGGAAAATAGCTACTTTTCTTGTATTGTGCCTTATTTGTTTGTGGCAAAATGGTTATGAGGCAAACTCATGTTACACAAGCGGATCATGGCGGGTAGCCCTGACATGACTTACCTTGCAAAAAAAAAAAAGACTTAGAGGAAGAGTCAGGTGTCTGAACTGACCTCTGTGTTTGGATAGTTTGTTTGCTTTGTCCCCTCTCACCTGTGTGTGGACTATGCACCATTTGCCCTACTCTATTTATTCTTCATTTACAGTTCAGTGTGAAAGAAAAACACACAGCTTGACAGTGTGCAAAGAGACACATCACATAAGTGGAAAAGTTCCCATATATATTCCAGACCCAAGTGCACTGAAACTGCCAAGAAGATAGTGGATTTTCCAAGAGCTGTGTGCTGAGAAGCATTTTTGAGTTCTTTAAGTTCTTTCATCTTATTCCATGGTATGTACTATTATGTGGAATCATATTTACCTTGTTTTCTTTTGCTGCACAGATTCAAAGACTATTGTGTATGACCCTGCCAAGCATTTATCCCATCTCATCACCAGAAACTCACAAAAGCAGGGAAACAGTTTTCAATAAATGGCCGTCCCAGTACACTGACCAGATGTTAAGGAAACTCAAGAGATATCAGTTCACATATGTTAGTTGATGAAAATTTAGGACGTTTGAGGAAATCACATTTGCTTTATTGGTGAACACATAATCATACTCAGAGATATCAAATAAAAATGGCCACTAACACGATGAACATTTAGTAATAATGCAATATCTACTGTATGCTGTGCTGTATGTAAGCATCAGTGAAACTTATGTTGTCCATATGCATCTTGTGATTTAGGAAGAGTGTGATTTCTTTTTTCTTTTTTACTTTCACTTATTATTTTATTGCCTTTATAGTCAGAACAGAAATTATACATTTAAATTTCTACTTTTTTTAATAATTAATGAACCAAAATAGTTTTTGGTGGCTGTAAGATTTCTCCCATTGGATTTCTTCCCTTCTTCTTATGTTTTATGTATAATAATAATAATAATAATAATAATAATAATAATAATAATTCATTGAGATTCATGCTTTTGTGCTACATTTCTGAGTAATTCTACATTAAAATGTTTGTAGCATTGGCTAGCATAATAGATTTAAAATTTTCTATATACAGTATATAATATTACAGCACAATGTGCAATTTACTTACTTTTATTCACATATGTTTATATGACTTGGACTGATGATATATTGTAGTATCCAGTTTCAAGGGACATACAGGTACCACTATGTCCACTTTATTCTTTTTGGACCTCAGGGGCACAGGGAAAAGTAAAGAAAATGGATGGATTCCAGCTTTGTGACATCAGCTACTTAGCAAGAGAGGGACACTTGATCTTCTCTTACAGTAGTGAACTGGGAAGCAACCCAATCCTCATAAAGAAAATGAAGATTTGTTTTTCTGTTCAGGGCAAAACCATGAGAGTTGCGCATGTGTACCTAAGAACATTCCTAAGCGTCAAATAAATGCTAGAGCTTCTGCTAAACAGCATATGCAAGGTTTACAAGTGCATTTTATGCAAAACCACTCAAAGAACAAACATAATTAAACACATTTATTTGCAATTAAGCCACTTGAGAAGGTAATTGCTAGGTAGTGCGACCCTCTGTCATTTCCACCATAAAAGCTACTCGTTAACATGTGACACTGGCAGTAAAATCTGGACTCTACCTATGACAGTCCAACACAGATGGTGATAAATTACCCACTGTCTCCACTCTGCATGCAATGCAAGACCCACTGGTGGTTTCCAACCAAAGAGAGAAGAAATATTGTTCATTGGTTTGGGTATGGTAAGATTTCACATGACCTGCAAAGAAAAAATTCATTTACAAGAAACTCTCTATCCTAAGAACATATGCTGGTTTAACAGGGTTTAAGTTTGAATGGGCAAATTCTCATCTTAGAGTGTGATATTTCAAAGAATACACCACGGAGCAGTCACTGAACTGAGCCGTTACAGGCCCAGCATGTACTCACTAGACAGGACCATCATCATCATGGTCACAATAATAAATGTGGACATACTGTATATAGACACAAACCTGCTTGGTTAGACTTTGGAAAAGATCACGATTTGGTTTAAAATAACAACCTACTATTGGTTTGAAACACGAAACCAACAGGGGATTTTTCTCATGAGTGCTGTTGGCTGCTTGGTACCATGACAACGCTTCCTTAGGGGTGTATTCTTAACTAAAATAACTTTAGTAAAAGACGTCACTGTCTGACTTTGCCAAACATTTCCTTCTGTCATGTTCATGTCTAAAGTGTTGGTGTTCCTGTTCTACAGATTATTCTCCTGCTGTAGCCTTGAGCCAATGTCCATGTCCATGTCCATCATTATCTGCTGATTATCAGTCCCGTATAAGACTTCATCAGAAGAAGCCGTCTCCTTTAATATGCACAAGTTAATAATTAACTTTTGTATAGTTGGTGCATCTAAACTACATCTGTGTATTTTCCTCAGTGGTTAGGGGTGGCCAGTAGGAGAATGGTCACATGGTATCCAGACAACACAAAGAACATTTAAGTGACGTGTCTATGTGGTAAGTGATGAGGTCAGAGAACAAAATAAAACTCATAATAAAATCTGTACCTACACTAAACAAACTCTATATTTGATTTGATTGATTTGATTTGATTTATTCGTTCAAGCATGTAAAGACAGTTGATATGTCAACACACATAATTTTACACATATCCAACAAATGCTAATCCAATATCAATTTGCTTATACCTAGTACATGCTTGAATGGAGTAGGAAGAAGTCAGACTTATCCAGTCCTACCCCATGACATCATCTTACCATCATTGGTTTGCAAGCAATAAATGATTCACTTCTACACCACACAATATTATACTAAAAAAAGAATATAACAGTGTTAACATTCTTAAATCACACAATTGATATACTAAAGAATGGTTACAAAATATAATCATTG
>NW_018127971.1:897597-915544 GCF_001952655.1 Monopterus albus | reverse complement strand
ATATATATTATTATATATTCATATAAAAATAAATCTGTTCCACCCGAGTTTGCTCATAACTATCCCAGTTTCATCTGACTGCACTCATTCTCCTCCGGCAGTGTTTTCATGATATATCAATTTGAAGAGTTTAGAATTTGGATGTATTTATTATTGCACACACTAAGGTTATGCTGTCAAAATGGCTTCACAGATGAACTCTGTATTTAATTCAGGGGAGTTAGGTTGATTAGATTTTCCTAATTCAGAAATTCTGCAAAGAATTTCAGCTGTTAACAGTCTATCCTGTTATGACATTGCGTTTAGTATTTGAAATGTTTTTCTCAAGTGGCCTTCTGAGAAAAGTGGTTTTAAAATAAATCTCATGATCATTCTTCCATCTCAATCACTACATCAACTGTAGTGCAATACTGTAGATGTAGGCCTGGGGGGGTTGTAGGTTAAACAGAATAACCATGTTGATATACTGTAGTACATGTAAAATGGCTTTTAAATGGCCGTCTACTCTGAGCCACTGAGTTCTGTGACAGCAGTGGCTTTATGCAGTCTTTATGATTTATGGGTTACTCCTATGAAGCATGAGCTCATTTCAGTCAGCACAGACTCCACACTCTGCCAAATGTGGTTGGTGCACTGCAAAATTACATTGGATTTGTAATCAATGCTGGTGCTCTGCATGCACCAAAGTACACATAGGCTTCATTCTCCCCTGAGTGGGTACGATAGTCTGCATCTAGGACACATCTGGTTTAAGTCAAAGCCAGACCACCACCACCACCACCACCACCCAGCCCAGTTCTATCATGACACACACATACACATACATTTCAATCTCACTGATTTTTACTACATCGACATGTGCAGCTCTTCCAGAGTAAAACACAGAAGCACAATGTTGTACCTCATCCTCCAGAATAGTGATTCACATCAGTCCTCAGTGCTTAATTGTTGTATTATACAGCATCTTAACCTGCTGCTGGAATACTTAAAGTGGAGAAACACATAGTGTCTGCATGTGAGTGTGCATGCAAACAGTTAATGCATTCATTACCGGCTTGATGTTTTATTGTAAATGCTTTGCAACTGGTGGGGGTCAACAGTATGCAGAAAATAAGGTTTGTGCGTTAAGACAAGCACACACTCACAATGAACCCCTTGTTTCTTCAGCAATGTGTTCTCAGTTGCAAAGCAATTAAAGGCTAGTTTTCTGGCCCGGACTGCTCCTTTCTCCGACTGTGACGCAATGATTTAGGTTTGCCCAGCTGAAGGCTGAGTGATGGGCCTGCACACATACCGGCGAGCACAAACACAGGCACATGTTCACATGTACACAGGGAGTGACATAAACAGTCACATGTGGACTCATGCTTGTGTGCGCACATGCACAGTATACACTCATCATATAAGTTTAGCCAGAGCTGGCAGAGGGAAAACACGTTGTGTTATTGCAGCCCTGCATGTGGCTTTTACTTTACCAGCTTTACCAATGATGATAAATCTAAATGAGTGACATAAACTTCACAGTGAAGCCACAGTCATTAATGTGTTCACTCAGCAGAGATTTATTTAAAATAGGGCCCAGTGTTAACATTTTGTTTATGCACCAATAGATATTCTGTAAATGCAAGGGTGTAGTTCATATTAGTGATGTCAGCTTCCACCTGTTTAACCTTTTTTATAAACAGGAGAAAAGCAAACAGAAAGAGACTGGACTGTGCTTATCAAAACAAACCTTCTCAACTTCCTCTACAATGTTTCTGAATGAACTCACTGGTCATATTATTCTCATTAGAGATAATGTTTCCCTTGCTCTCTTTCTCTCTCTCCTACTATATATATATGTATATAGTATATAAAAATGACTGGCTCTCAGTCGGCCTCCACCCACGGCTTAGACTGCTATGTACTGTACAGTTTGTGTGTTCACAGGGAGACTACCACACCAGGTCTCATGATAGCACCGCAGAGTGTGTGAACAAGCCATGTGTGTTTTTCCATGTGTGTAGACACACAGGATAAAGAAGGATTATTGCTATTTGGACAGACTTGAAACAGGTTTCCACAGTATTCAGCCCACATGGTCAACGGATTTAGGATTTTTAATGTAGCTTAAGTGAATGATTGGGTCAAAGAAGTCTTGGCCATAATGTTTTTTCTTTTTTTCTTTTCCCATTGCGCCAAGAGGGATCATATAAAACCTCAGCACTGCTGTCAGTTCATGTTTCTCATATAACTTTATCGCCCTATTGTGTAAAGGAAATCAATCAGCCAAACAAATAGGCTTCTGTTATTTTCTCCTGCTAAGTGCTCGTGTTGTTATTCCTTATCTGTGGTGGAGACTGGACAACATAATAGTAGCCCTGTGCTCTTGTTTTTGTTCTCTTTCCTGTGGTTTGTGAGGAAAACAACAGGAACGGCCCAATTACTCTTACAACTTCCATGCAAGTAGGTGTGTGTTTTTCCCAAACACTCTAGGGGGGTTATTAATAGTTCATATGAGGTCAACACTTAAAAGGGTCATAATACTAAAGCCATCATTGCCTTTCTCTGCCCATATCCTTAAACATCACTCATCTCATTTAAACAATATTTCACTTTCGATTTCACTTACTTTCCTTTCCTTTACTCCCAGTAGTACATGGTGCTGATGGTCATTTTTATCTGTATTCCTGCCTCCAACTCCCCCACCTCTTCCTCCTTTATCACTCCATCAAAACAAAGTTATTTAATTCTTGGGGCTGAACAGTGAAGCTCTGCAGACACAGCTTGGCTTGTTTATTAAGCTGATTCTTTAGTGCGCTAACTGCAATCAGTGCCTGTGTTTCCACCCTCTGAAACTCTCGGACTCTGAAACCACACTTTACAATGAGACCGTGCACTGGGAATCACAATGAGCACTTCACTTTTCGACAGCATTAGTGGCTGGTGCCAACTGGTTTCTCCTGGCCTGTTTGTGTAAAAAGCCCTTTTGGAATGTCAATCAAAAACAATTAAGCACCCAGCCACTTACATGCTTCCAAATTCACTTACTTATTCCCAAATGCAAGAAAGAGATCAAACCATTAATGGCAAATTGTCTCCCAGTGCTGAGCGTGAGAGAAACAAGTTCCCCAACAGAAAAACATGTACAGTATATACCTGCACACACTCAAAAATAGCTGAATAACACTTCACTACAATTTCACTATCAAGAACATACATGTATATTTCACAGTTATTAATGAAGTGAGATTAAATCAAACTTTATAGCACATTAAATGCAAAAAGAAGCACAACGAGGCTCACATGGTTAAAATACATATGAAATCTAAACTTAACAAGACTCTAACTATGCTATTGGTCCTGTAAGTATGTAGCCTATTTAACCCATTTAACACAGGAGAAAACACAATTAAAAACCATAAAAGCATCTCAAGACTCTAGGATTCCCCGTTTGAGGCATCATTGCCTGTCAGACACAATAGTTCAAATGATAAATAATCTATTACTGCCTTTGCCAACTCCAGCAACAATAACATCTAGCAGTTAAATGCTGGTTTAAGTTTTGGCCACTAAAAACATTTTTAAGATTTAGGAAAAGTTCTGATTCTTGTTAAATAAGAAGCACAGATAAAAATCAATTTGTGTTAAGAAATTTTGCCCCCATTTCCACGTGCAGTCAAATGAGGAGCACAATGGATATGTGTCCAGAGAGCTCCCACTGTCCTGTTTCTCCCTCTTTGTGTTGAGTTTATGATTTATAAACATTACTCACAGAGAAGAAGAAAGAATAAAAGAAGAGCAGTTGGCGGGAGCTGCAGCCCGACAGGGATGATTTACCATGCAAGGACAGCAATGAAGGCTTTTTTCAGTCCAGTGGAATTGGCATTACTGCTCGTAGTCTGTTTCTCTCTAACCCTCACCACCCATATGGTACTCCCAGAATACACACTTAGAAACATTTGCTAATGTACAGCCTTCTACTTTCAATGACATTTATGAGTTTTATAAATGACTATCTGAGCCTTCAGAGGAAAAATGGGGAACTGACCCTGTTTAATTTCTGTACCATAAGTCATCTCTTCCATAGACACCTTATCATGTAAGTAGAAAATGATTGCAGAACTACTGCTCTTCATCATTTATTTATTATTCAAGTTAAAATGGACAACCTAATCAACTGAGTTCATATATAGTAAATGTCAAAAGTAGTCAAATTTTCCTCGAGTCCTGCTTTTTTCCTAGCTAATTTCCTGTGAGCCTAGCACAGCAGACATGCAGTGAAGCAGACATCATCTGGGCTGCAGCCTCAAGCTGCAAATGCCAAGAACCCCTGGGCTGCACAGCTAAGGGAGCTGAGACAGTATAGAGGAGCCCATGAGCCAGGAGCAGCATCAAACACACCGCTCAGCAGTTCAAACACTGCACCAGGCCAAA
The DNA here is from genome assembly GCF_001952655.1 of Monopterus albus. Lineage (NCBI taxonomy): Eukaryota > Metazoa > Chordata > Actinopteri > Synbranchiformes > Synbranchidae > Monopterus > Monopterus albus. The sequence continues at coordinate 911,128 of NW_018127971.1, read as the reverse complement.
GCTTCTCACTTGCTTCTAAGCTATAATAGCAGCACTGATTTGATCTTTTGTTTTATATGTGAACAGACATCACATGTGCAATATTTGAAACTCCCCATTTACCTGCTGCCTTATTTCTGTATTCACAATCAACTATTTTGTATTCTTGGGTATTCTTGTTTTTTGCATTTTGTATTCTTTTGTATTCTTGGGTAATCTTATATTTAGACTAGGTGTTTGTTCTTTTGCCTTTAAACTCTTTACTTGACTGCAGGAGAGCAGTGTACAAGAATTCCTATATGCCTAGACTGTCTGTTTATGCATAAATGGCAAATAAAAATCTTGAATCTTTGAATATTTTAGTCTCTTGGACACTAAGAACCTAATGCTCAAGCTACATTTAGAGTAAAGTGGGTAATAAGGACCACAAATGTAGGGGAATAGACACATGGCGCAATAAAGCACTTGTTGGCTGTAAAAATCCAACCACTGCACTGGATTTCAGATAAATCAGGAGCACATAGCACATGTCACAGGTACTTCTATTAAGAGGTTGCAGGTGTGTTTGTGTGTAGGACGAGTCAAAGTATTAATTGTATTTCTCTAATAGTGCTGGCCAACAATGAACAAACTAATCCTTTATACTGATTTTTGAGCTCAAATAGAGATTACTGTATGTACTGCCTAGTAGGCTGCACTCCACACTTCCTGCCTCCAGCCAAATACTGGAAAACTTCAAATACTCAATATGTTTACAAATCTATCCCCACTATACATTGAGACAAATGAAAATCAAGCCTCTTGTCACTATTCTCTCCAACAATCTTTACAATAATTGTAACTGTTAAATAATGAATTAAAATATTCTCATGTTGAATTTTGTGATTTTGTTCCTTGATTTCCTTCTCTTCTCACTCTTTTCACTTATAGCTACACACTCACTGTAATCACCATGCTACTCCACATACATGATTGAAAAATCCCAGTATACTTAATGGATCATACTCGCCACAGTCTGTATTGGCACTTGGTCCAGTCACTCTCCACTTCCTGGGGCCAGGTCTAGTAAAAAGGCTTCAACAAATAAGGCCAAATGTTTATCTGAAGCTTACAAATCTGAAAGCTCTGAATTTTTCTCCATTGAGGCGGTTGGCGTCATTTGTCACACATGTGGTCGGCAGTTAGGTATAACAGCAAACTAGGAAACCCAACGGAGGCCACACAGACTGGTGCCAGTAGCCAATGCTATGTTAAACTTCACCGCTAAGAGACTGCAATCCAGAGACTCCAGAGCGATGCGAAAGACAGCGAAAAATGCCTAAAAGTGCTGGGACTGGGAAATGACTTCATTGTTTTCCAGTTAATGATGTGGCTTATGCTACAGCACTCTGGCTTACTGTATGTCCACCACAGACTAACACATGTTTCAGGATGAACATAGACAGCAATCAAAGTCCTTAGCTCATGCATACTCTGAGGATGTTAATCTTAGACGTGCACTTTTAAACAAATGGAACAATACAGGCAGACACACACTAGTACAAACCCCTGGACACACAGGAGTGCATGCATGCCACGCTGAGTCATAGACTAAGCTGGTATTCATATGATACATCCTGTTGACATTTTGTGAGTGATTCAATATTCTAATCTATGGTGTAATTGCACAGCATTTCCTGATTCTGCTTCTTGGAAGTGGATGTATTTCTGTCCTTCTTATTCAAACAGACCATTCAGCACCAACCAAAAACTAAAATAAGGCTTCCTGTGTTACGCCCACTCGCTCTCTGGTGCCAGTCACCATGTTGCAACAGACTTACCCGAGCTGAGAGGTTTTAGGCAACATTTCAAGATTTTTGAGGAACACAGACTGCGTATAATAATCACTGACATACTGAAAGGAAAACTGAATCTCAAAGACCGTTATGTGATTTTGATTACAGCCCTGCTACAGTAACTTTTTACACATTGTGATGGAGCTTTTCAAGCACTTGTGCCAAAGATTCCCGCTCTGGCTCCAGAATTCTTCCTAAACTCAATAGGAGTCTAATTGCTGCATCTGTTTCTGTTCACAGTTGAACTGCAGTTGGGAGGTTTTCACAGTGTGGTGGTCAGCAGAGCTAATGTCTGAAGAGAAACATTATTAGACACACTAATGACTGTAGACAAGAGAAGGACACAAGTCGGGTTTGTGGTACTGAGAGTTGTAAAAAACAACTGTTCATAGAGCTTTCTGCAGTTGCTCTATTGTTTAAATGTTTGCTGTTAGACTAAGTCCAATAGACAGTAAGGCTTTAATACTACTACTACAGTAAAGCCGCTTGTAAATTGCATCTGGTATAAATAAAGCACTCACCTCCGCCTTTCACCACCTCTCAACTACTCTTTCACCAAAACTCTTCTTATTTCTCCCTACTTCTTGTTCTGGCATGTTCAAAGTTGTGGACTCTGCTCCAGCACGCACCTGTACCAATAAACATAAAAGCATAACATCAGCACGTACAGTATACTGTACACATGCACACTCACACACAAACCCAGAAACACTACAGTGGGCCAAATGTGCTTTTTTTGTTTGAAGCATAAACTTTACTTGGCATATATTCAGTCTGATAATTAATTGACTATGATTATGCTGAAAATAGAAGAACTAACTTTACATTCGGACACAGACTGTGTTTAGTATGAAAGCTTGAATGTGTGGAACCAGTGATAATCCTAGTGGGAAGTATTGGAGAGTGAATTGGTGGTGGCTGCAGATGCAAATTCTTTCTATTACCAAGCTACCCCTTCCACTCACAACAAACACAAAATAGCAACAAAATGCTCTGTTAATGGGGCTTTGACCTTCCCAGTGGGAAAGTGCTCCTGAATGCCAGAGTTAGAACAGGGGGATGAGTGTGTGTGGAGTGAGCGCGGACAGGGATCAGTGATGCATATTGAGCGATCAGGCCTCAGACCCCCTCCAGCATGTCTTTTTAGAACTGAAATATGTCCCATGTCTGCTGCAGACTATGCTTACATATCACCAAACCTCAAAGTTCAGATTTCATATCCTCTTGTTAAGAAACCTCAGCACTGACCTTTGACTCCTTTCTATTACACACAAGCTGTGGTAGCAAGTTCAAAAGGTTACAGGATATACCTGAGGCTTTACATTATCCCCATTTATGAAGGATTACTTTGTGTGTCTGTGTGTGCACAAAAATATATATGGCCATGCATACTACCTTTCATGATGATATCTGTGTACTGGTATTTCACTCTGAGCGATATTAACACTAAGTAAGCACCGTGAGCCAACACTTGGAGCTCCTGAGTCACAAAAAAAGAACATAATGCACATAAATTAGACAAAGCACAATGCAGCTTCTGTGAAACTCACCCTTCTCAGTTCCCAACACACATCTGTAAAATCATTAACAGATGTCTAAAGAGTCTCCTTCAGCCAGTGTATCACAAACACACACGCTCTACCTCACTATATTATTCTGCTTTCCTCAGTCACTGTGTCTGGTTTTGTTCCTTTGCGTTTCTTCAATTCTATTGCCACCACTCACATGCTGATACACTCAGACACACAAACATATGCAAATACTTAGCTTCGTGCTCATGGTCTTCCTTCTATTTTCCCAAAGGTTTATTCCATTCAACCAAAGTCACGATTATCAAAAACACAAGATTTTCTCATGTTTTCTGTCATCTTTGGAAACAGCATACACTTTCTAGCGGCAAAGCTTTAAATAGGTATTATATGCTGAAGCGCTGACAACTGATGACTTTATAAAGCACATTTTTTGCGTCACTAAAACATATTATCAGGCAAATAAATAAGTAAGCTCTGTATGAAATGTACTGAAACTTTTTATTGTCTTTCCATTGTGTGTACAAAACACATTGAGCCTTTCTAAGCTCGATAAGCCAAGGGAAACGGTGATCCAGGGAATCCTGCTTCCTTCTCCACAACCAACACTCTTCATTAGCTGTACCCAGTAATTATCACCTCATAAATAAAACCCCAACCTTTTCACGAGTCAAACAGAAAGTGTAAAAGGTGGGCCGGGGCAAGTGCTCACCAGGCAGTTCAGCTGGAGCAGGAGGAAATTGTTGGAGTGGAAGAAAAACTGGACGCAGTCCACCATGAGACACAGCACACTCAGGAATTTACAGTTGTTCTCATAAAGCCAATGAAAAATAGAGCTCAAAAACCAAAGGCGTAGTCATCTGAAGGAAAACGCTGGGCGGAAGAAAGGCAAGAGCCAGTTTTAGTTCTGAATGGACAGCAATTGACAGAATATTGCTAAATGAAATTTTAGATTTGCCCTAATAGTGAATTATTAGACCATGAAAAGTAATACATGCAAATGGACTGGTGCTGTTCTTAAACACATTGCTACTTGGCTACAGAATCAGAGCAGACAGGTTTAGTTAAATTGCATGTGGATTTTAAAGTAAAGTGATAATATCTACTAGAGCTTATCAGATTAGTCTCAGTTACTGGCGAAGACTGGAACATTTGCTAGTCATGCAACACCACAAGCCCTTAGTCTGCTAACAAATCCAGAGGTTAAGAAATCAGTGTTGCTGGGCAAGGTTGGAACACACTGTCCCCGTTTGGGCCAAAGCTAATGGAGTCCTGCCATAGACTACCTCATAACCGGCATTTGGCTTGGTTACACTGGCACTGGATTAGTGGTGTTTGTGTGTGTGAGAGAGGAAGAATGAGTGAAAGAGAGAGCAAGGAAGACAAAGTCATGAACGATTAATCACCATTGCAGCTGTGCTGGTGCTTGTGGAACCACACTTTCATCACCACATGACTGTGTTAAATTGTATTTCTGTACATTTGGTTGGAAGCCAAACAGTCCTGAATGAATATGTAAACAAGGCTGAGTTGGATTTCCGTCAGAAATCCGACTGAACTCCGGGCTACTGCTGGCACTGGCCTCTACTTTATGTTCCGGTGTTAAATTAACACACTAACCAGGGATTTTTCCAAGAAGCACACAGATTGGAGTGAAGGATACAGAGAGATATGATGAGAAAGAGGCTCATTACCCAGATGGTATAGGAGCTCTCTGCTGGTTTTGCTTTTGTTTGTTTGGCATTTGGCTGGTGTTTACTATTAGGGTCGACATTCAGACCCTGGCCATTAGACTTTCTCACAGGGCAGCATGCAGCAAAGGCAGGAGTCTGCTAGTCTGCAGACCCCTTCCCATGCCAAACAGGCGCCCTGGGTCAATTCATCTGTGCCCTCTAACCGTGTGTGACCACCTGGAAAAACCAGGGCAAATATGTAAACTGTCTGTAATACAACTGAATAGATGACTGCATGTATTGGTGGAAGGATAATTATAGACTATGCAGCAACAACACAAGGGGAACATTTCCCCCTGCAGCATCATTCTGATGGTGTGGTCATTCGGCTGTTTGATGGACAAACATATTTGGAAGAATTTTTAAAAAGAGACAATCAGTGGACTGTCTTTTTTAGAAAAGTAAAGAAGCCACACTGAACACAGGTCCCTCTCAAACATGCACTGCATTGCACTGTTGTAATGGAACTGTAGCTGTCCAAATTAAACTTTTTAAAAACACTTGAAGCACTTCTTGTCTAATGCTATTAATTACAGATCCCAACCTTAAAGTTAAGCATCCAGCCAATAGACAGGGACAGAGCCTTTTAACCGGGGAGTGCTACATCCCACCTCAAACGTTTGATAGATGCCTTTTTCTTGTGCTGCATGCTTCTCAGATTAGGAATGGCATGTTACTGCTGAAAGCCTTTTCCTGTTTTTGGCTCTCAGATCCACAGGCAAGCTGTGATCACACTGCATGCTGAGGGAACCATATCCACAGAGGATTCATAGCTTGCATGCCAAAACCTGCTCTCAGTCTAAACATTCTCACACTGGATATCAAGCAGGACACTTCTCTCAGCTCCTAATGGCCAGGTCTGAGGTTTAACAATCAAATCAGTGGTACAGTATATTCAAACCACTCACTTACTGCATGAAGTCCCAGAAAATCCAGGATTGATTTATTTATTTATTTTGGAGTGATGGCTGGGAACCTGGGAAGATTTCTGTGGAGTTTGATGTGGAAAACTCTTTATTGTGATGGGTTGACGATGTTGAGTAGTTGCTGTAATCCGGGTAGACAAAGATCCCAGCTGTCATAGTTCCCTCTCCCATGCCAGCTGGACACAGAAAGACCCTGGGAGCCACAGGGACCACAGAGACACAAGCCAGGCAGACATGGAGCATATTTTCTGGTATAATTGGATGCATTAGTGACATAGTGAGGCACAGTGCAGAACATCCACTGGATTAGTGACATCTTTGATAGCAGCCACTGAAGACAGAGCCAGAGGTAACTGAAGACGTTGGCACTGTTTGTGTGGAACAAAACCAAAGGGGAGACAATACAATATGAGATCAGTGAGAAAAAGATATAAAACTCAATGGAATCCATAGAAAATACTGGCAACATTGGCTCAAGAGTGATGGCCACGAAAACAAAAAATGAGTAAATCTGATTGACAAGAACTGTAACACAATATAAACAGAAACGTTGGAGCATGTTGCACCTCCAGAGACCCCTAAAGCCCACCAATGACTATCATAGCATGCATGCTTGTGTGTGGGTACAATAAGTGTGCGTCTGTGCATGAGTGGCTGCATGTGTCGTGTTCATGTGTACCACTGTGTTTGTCAGGTTTTATCTATCTAGCCGCTTTAATCTTTTCCTGCATATCTGTTCTCAACGTGCGTGATTTTGAACAGTTCCCTACTCACGTGTACCTCCACATATCATCTGTGTTTGTTAGAATAACTGGAACATTATCCGTGACAATGCTGAAAGGTCAATTTAAGGACACATTTAAGTTTGTTTATCATTACAGACAGATTTTCTAAATTAACAAACCTTAACATGCTCATGTCTGTTCATTCTTTTTTTTTTTTTTTTTACCATATTTAAAGTCCTGCACTCTCCTGTCTCCTCTTCTCCTTGGAACAGTTTTTACATGATCATAATGCATTGCAGTATTCTTCCCGAGGGTTTACATGGTCGCCAGAAAGGCCATTGAGGACACAAACGTAAGACAACAGCATTGGATTTGGTTAGCTATGCCTTTGCACTCTGCATTCTGTAACACACACATCAGCTGTGTAGATACATTTTCCACAACAAATATCCACATCTGCAGACCAGAGATGCACACAAGTAAATACAGAAGAAATATCAGGGAGAAAAGCAGGGTGACACGATTACATTTCCTAAAGCAATAACAGAAGGAGAGCGAGAGAGAAAGTGAAACTGAGAACGTGAAAACTGTATCTTGCGGTGCCTGGGGGATTTCATTATGACAATCTTACGTCACATACTGTAAAATAAACATGGCAAAAAAAACTGTATTGCAATCAACTGCAAATCATCCCTAAGCTCAGAGTATCAACACTGTGGTTGATCAGACACAAACACAGTAGTCAGTTACTTTTTCAAGTGAAAAAGCACAATGTAAAGATGGGATTTTGCTTTGCCTTATTATTTTTTAAATCACAACACAGACAAACACACGCTCAGTTTTCCAAATATGCCCAAATGTCTCTCCAGTTTCATGCATTTGTGTTGATCCTGTCCAATGCATAGCCATGTGAGGGTTGTGTGTGTAAACACAGCCCTACTGATCACCTCCCATTAGAACAATCTGTGTGTGTGTGTGTGTGTGTGTGTGTGTGTGTGCGTGTGTGTAGGAGTCTGTGTATTTGGGAATGACTGTGTTTTGCTCTGTTATCACTGGGTGGGTCCTTATTTCTGGCAGGGATGATGATGAATAATGTTCTCTTAAAAACATTGAATAGCTGACTGCCCACAACTTAAACCCCTAAAGATGAGCACTGACCACATGAATTCCAGATCTTGCTGTTGTCCTCTGTTTTCACACTGGGACATGCTGGCTCAGAATTTCTTTCAAATGCCACAACAAAATGCCAATGTCTGCATATCCAGTGATTCTAATCAAATTACAGCCATAGTCAACATCACTTAAAATTACTTTAATGATAGATGACATGTCTTAGCGACCCCATCCGCTCCAACATTTGGTGTCAGTGTAATGTCAGACGCCATGTGCAATGAGGCAGGTGTGTTTAGCCAGATGGCAGATATTTCAAAATGCCTGTCAGGTGATTTTCACTCACTTCACCATCTAAAAAGGCCAACCATAAAGGTGTTACAGGGTACAGATGTTCAAATATTTTCATCAACATCACAGGTGCCAGGTCCTGTTAGTATCAGTGCCCCCCACCAAACACATCTGTCCCCCTGCATTAAGTCACACCCGGTTTAACCTGTCCACAGATGTTATCTTTACTGGGGTGAGGAGTGCAGAGTTGTTGAAATGTGGGATAGGACTGATTTACTGGCAGGGTCCCAGTGCTTGATTACATAACTGTGCATCTTTGAGCAAGATTCTGAGTAAATGAAAGTGCTCAGTGGCTGCTTTTTAAACTATTGCACAAACAAATTATAGTTATGTTTCTGAAGACCAAGCCTTTTCCTTTGTTTTTCTAAACATTATGTAAGACAGACCTACATCAAAAAATGGCCCTTGGTTTTAGAAAATTCTAAAACGAGTACAGATGATTTTAATTATACATTTAGAAATCACTAGTCATGCATTTTTAAAATTTTATTTTTGTGCTAATCTAGAGGTACCCAAGATTAAACATTAAATGGCTGGAAATGATTAAACATATTCATTTTGGTCAGGTGTTTACTCTGTTTTGTGCTCATTTGTAGTAAAAAATACAAACAATATACAAATGCCATTTAATGTTTAATCTTGAGTACCTCTAGATTAGCTTTGCACCCATCATAACGCCAAATAGTTTGTAATTATTTCAGAACCTATAAAACCCGAGAGCCTGCTCCTGAAAACGAGAGGACATCTTGTGAGCGTGCACAACTCCTGCTGCTGGTGTTGTGTCAAAATTCATTTCCCCATTGAGATGTGTTTCTCCTAACCTGAATCCTAACATTATCCTAACCACAACCACCGAGGGGGGCGTTGCATGAAACCGGGGAAATGCATCTTGACAGGGGAACACTTTTTGATCTTTAGGTCACGTTTAAGATGGTAATTCATTATTGTAACATTGTAGAGAAGTCAGAAAACAAGGAAAAGCATGCCATGGGCACTTTAATAAAGACCTAACAAAAACAGAATAACAGAAGCTCAAACCAACATTATCCCTAATATACAATTGCATGTCTTTGACCAGTACATAAAAACAACTGGTGCAATCCACAGAAGCCTAAGACACATAAATAAACCCACACAAGATCAGTTTCTAAACAGTATCGTCACCATCCATCCTTTTCATCACTCCTGTGCAGGACAGTGAACGAGCTTGGAGCTCACTATAGGTCAAGTCCTGTACACACACCAGATCTGCTGATCTCCAGAGTTGTGACACAATCCAGCTGCCCTCCTCTCTCACGGGCCCAGTGCATTCCAGATGTCTCATGCTGACTGACTGGACAGACTCACAAATGGAGAATAGGATGAGAGAGAGGAAAGACAGAGAGCTGAGGGTGCCCGCTAAACCTGGATAGACTTTATGTTTTAATTCAGCTAATACAAAACACAATATTACAGATTACAAACATGGTTGTTTATACCTTTCTATGCCAAACATATTTCATGAACAAATGGTATAGTGTGTACACTGTGTTTATTAAACTATGCTGTACTTTGAGATAATTATCTGTCATAGACGATACCACACAGAGAGGCACTTGTATAGATGTTCAAGCAAAAACACAAACCAGCTTTTGTGTTTAGTCCTGCCCATCGCATTCCATGTTTTTAATAAACTATAAATTGCTTTTCTGTTTTGTATTGGCTCTGCTTTTACAGAAAATTAATGTAACGGTGTTTTAGGGATGCTTGGAAGACCTTTTCAATTAGCTGATGTTGCCACAGTGTCTCCAGGAAGCAGTACAGAGACAGACCCATGAGACAACAGACTGCCTGCTTCCAGAGTCCTGTCACAACGACACTCCTTCCATTATCAAGATCTGCCTTTCCTCTCTGTTGCATAAAACTCCTGCATATACACCTGCACACACACAATCTTTCAGTCAGCCTCTGTCCCAAGTGCTTTTGTCTGGAATGATCTATTAAAATGTGGAACACACCTTTAAATCAGCCTTTTGGGGCTGACAATCCACTTTTCATTAAATGTTATGGCATGCTGTTTTATTTACTGGGCTATAGCACTTCACCTGACAACTTTCGCCATGAAAAAAGACAGCTCTGTGCATTCAGTATACATGTGTAAAAGAAAGGAGCATATGGTGGCAAGACTAATGAAAATGGCCTAAAAAGCATCTGTGCTTGCCTATTTTCTTAAGTTCAAGTAAATAGCTGTTCTCAAATGCACTCTTTCACATTTTAATAGTGAAAAACAGAGCAGGAATTCATTGTGCGTGTTTTCCAGAAAATTGGTCCATCAGCTACAGAAAGAAGCCACGAAAACAAAACAGAACAGGTTCCTTTTTCCCTGACATTTTTCCTGTTTTTAATCAAGTGGAACTTTAGCTGGAACTGATACATGATGAGTAGGAAACTAAGAGGGCTTGTTAAAACTTTGATCCAGCGTTAAGCTGAACTAAAAACAAGAACGATATAGCTCGCAGCTAGTTCTCCCACTACAGGTTCAAGGCTCCTTTGTGGTTTTTCTGATCACCACCATTTTACAACAATGCATACTTCACTTAGTGAGTCATGTGTTTAGGCGCTGACTAGATGGTGGTAATCACGTCTTTGACCATGTCAGTACTCCCTGGGATCTCTTGTGGTCTTGACATTTGATGTCAGAGGCCCTGTAAAACCAGATGGCCCTTCCTTTACTTTCCCAAATCACATTCAGGAGCAGAGATGGCAACTCATGGGAGCTGCTAATGACATGTTGACATAAAGGTAACAAGGAGCAATGCATTTCTGCTGCTTCTAGTTCATATATAAAACAGATTTGTTTATGGCTGCATTCTAAACTATTTTGGTAGCTTTTTGGGGCTTGCAGATGTAAGTTTGAAGGAATCTGAATCACAGTAATTCAGTTTTCTCATACTCTCGGAGTACATTTTATTGATTACAGCGGTTTAAATTCAGCAAAGATTGGACCAAAATGAACACATTTCTTGGTTTAAGCCAAATTTCTAACTTATGATACTTCAGAAGAGATGATAGAGATGGCAACGATGCCCATGTTTACAACTTTGTTCTGTCTCATTAATTCCTTATTAAGGCCATTGCATATGCTTCACATCACTTTCATTCTCATCACATCATTCAATGACCCCTCATGCTGGATGGATGGGGGCACTGTCATCCTGGAAGAGACTACTCATTATTCAGGGTTTTCCTTGAATTTGTCACTCATTCATAACTTCCTACTTACATTAACCAAGATTGTAAGATCACTACTACTGTAGTAAATCATTTTGCAAATAACACTAATGTAGTATTACCTCTACCACCAAGAAGCATGTATTACAGCATAGGTTGATTGAGAAGGGAAAGGCTCTCATGTTTACAACATATTATATTATCTGACAACTCACCACCACTGGGCAATTGATGGTTGTGAGAGTTAGTACTGTGCAATGACAACCTCTTGTGTACCACAACCCTCCTGTGAAGCAGAGCCTCAGCCCTCTATCCAGGCATCTGCCAGAGCCTCAAGCTCAGCTGCCCAGTCACTTGCCCAAAAATCTGAGTAGAGTCCAGTCAGATCTAAAGTCTGTTCCTATGTCTGCCCCTGAGTTGCTCCCTACATGCCACCTGTTCCTGAGTTTATCTGAGTTGCCCAGCCTGCCAATATCTGCCTGTCCAGTACCATGGTCATGGTCACCCTCCCAGTGCCCTCTGCCTGTCTGGTTCCATGGAAGCCAATCTGACGGTTCCCAAGCGTCTGGGCTATCTGTGTGCTCTTCAACCAGTCTTGCCTGTTCAGTTTTGAATTTACCTGTTCTGGGGTCTATTCATTTGTTTTTGACCATCATTTGGACTCTCACTCTGTCTCTGGTCCTCCACGCCCGGTTTTGTTGCCTGGAATAATAGTAAGCTTTGCTTTTTTTCCTAGTACTGTAAGTTACCTGGCAACCTGCCTGCCTGTGTGTACATGCATTGGTTCATAGGTAAAATGCAGACATCAGTGAGTGGACCATGGGCAAAGCGGTGCAGACATCACATTTCTGCAAGTTTGTATTCTGCTTGTTGAATAGCTGTTTGATAAACTGCTCACACAGTCTCTGGTACTGGCTGATTGTTGCACTATGGAGTGATCCTACACATGGTTTGTTCTCCCTCTACGGAGCTGAGTGTGTGTGTGTGTGTGTGTGAGAGAGAGAGAGAGAGAGAGAGGGCCATGACCCCTCCCTCCTCTAAACAAAATACAGTGGAAAAGCAAAGCAGGATGGTCCACGTCAACAGAGTGTACCACTCATTGGGTTGTGGTAGTGGAAGTGCAGCTATTTGTGTGGATGCTGTAAAGCATCCACACTATGCTCTCCTGTTCTTTATGTATTGTCTTTATAACTTTAATCCCAAACCATAAATGTGAGACATAAAATGTGCCATCAAAATAATTTTCCACATTGTCTGTTTGTTAGCTAATCTCTGATTTACAAACACGTTTCCAGCTCACATACAGGCTGCACTCTGGATCACCTACAATAAATTCACAACTATTTTGATAATCGTATAGAAATAACATGAAAAGATGAGAAAAAGGAATTAAGAAACAAAGAGGATGAGAGGCGATGAGTTGGGTGCATAATGGCATCTTAACATCTTGAACAGGTAAGTATATATTTATTTACTTTAATTACATTTTATATAGTAGTCATGAACCAATCATCTGTGCCTTAGTTTTTTAAAAACTGAGCTACAGCTCCTCTGGTCTTCTATTTATCTTTCAGAGTGAGGAGAGAGGAAGTGATGGAAGGCAGGATGAAGTGTAAGACCTTTCATGTGTGTGGTAAATATCAGTTTATTTAATGGTGTTAACGATTTTATGTAGTCATCGGTTCCCACTTCATCTGAATTTCTAAATATTCTATTTTGTCTTATATGTGTTGCTTTTCAGGATTATGGAGGAGAGGAGAAACCAAAAAGAAATATGAATAGAGGAGAAAACAGAACGGAAATAAGCAGATGGCAGAGAAGAGGAGATGGGGGCGTAATGACATATTGGGAAATGGTCAGTATAATTTTATTTGCTTTAATTACATTTTATATAGTAGTAGACCGGTACAGGCCCCCGCTGGTGGGAACCTTTGTGAGGGGCGACCCCCCCAGGTTCCCGCCCTCCAGTGTGCGTGTGGCCCCGGTCTGGTACAGGCCCCCGCTGGTGGGTTCGGGAACCTAGGGCTCAGCTGCGGAAAGGCTGTGAGGCGCGCCTCACGCCCCCCAGCGTGTGGGTCCCGGTCCCGTCAGGGCCAGCTGAGGAGAGGCTGTGAGGGGGGCCCCTTTAGTAGC
>NW_018127971.1:895004-897421 GCF_001952655.1 Monopterus albus | reverse complement strand
GATCAAGCTGCCACCTGAGAAGCACACACACACTCACACCTGGTTTAGATCACAATTCGGCAAGCAGACGCAGGCAGGGGTTGACCTGCTCACGCCAAATGGCCAATAGGATTACGACATGTGAAATGTTGTACCTCTGTCCAGGGCAGGCCTAGCCCAAGAAGATAAATGTAATGAGAAAACATAACTCATTGTTCAGAGAACAGATTTCCTGTGGGAGCTCTGTCTCTCACATCCCAGTGCTGTAAGACTTCACCTGTGCCCAGACTTTGAGTAAACTTCCTGTTGATTTTAAACAGTCCTCTTCTGTCTTCACTTCTCGCACTTTCAATAAAAGAACTTGGGTAAAATCTAACAATAGTAAAGAAATGACATTCAAACACTCATCACTAAAGATATCAACAGAGGAAAATAAAAGAAAACTGACCAACTTTGCGTGTTTAACAAGACCCATCAGGTGTTAATATTAACGTTACCTGTGCACATGCTTTGCATTATAAGAAACCAACACAACTTTGTGTCCCTCCAATAGAGTGTTCTCGTTTATCTTCATGGTGCCAAACCAGACACAAACACCATTAGGACTGATTATAACAATAAACTAAATTCGACCCTTGTACGTCCCATTAATATATTATAACAGCTTGATACCGAATCGCATGATGGAGACCATTCTGCCCACGAATGTATTAAGGGGAAACGCTAGATTTTTCAATGTCTGTATTATGAGAATGCCATAACGTTAATACATTCATTTATTCTATTTAGAATGAAAGTAAAAATCACATGCAATTACAAACACAGCTTTTATTAGGAGATGGAAATTGCCTCAAGGCGTTTTACAAACGATGAACACATTTATTAGCACTTTTATTCTATTTCAGAATCTGTGTGTATGTACATGCACATGTGTGTTTATGGATCTGTTCATGTTTGGCTGCTTAAATGTATCTGCCCAATCCGTGCCACAGCTTCACCGACTCCTGTGGAGATTTGACCATGTCCATCCAGTGATGAAGTTGAGGGCCTCTGGTGTACATGAAGGGCCCTAACACCAGCACTCCCAGGAAGACTGGAGGCTCTGGGAGAAAGATATATGAATGTCACTGTGTCAGTGTTTTGTATCTTTTTTGCAGCAATATTAGGGCAATATTAGTGTCCTGCCCCCCCTTGAAGGTGAAGTTAATTTTATTTTCTATATAGCGGCAGATCACAACACAGAAAAAGGCATGATGAAGTCGTACCAAAGTCAGTGGCATTAACCACCAAGCTATGGATTTCAGCCATTTCAGCATTTTCAGGACAATTCTTCAGCAATCAGCATCCACACACATTTTCTTCAGGAAATGCATTTGTCTAGTTGCTACTTGGTGTTTAAAACACAAATTGTGTCAGTAATGTCTTTGAAGGCTTTACATTATAAATTGCATCTGTTAATTTGTTCAGCCCCAGTAGTTACTATAAGTCAGTTCCTGTTTTCCAAGTCAAGTGCAATGAGTTAGCAGAATAACTACAACAGCTTGAAATCTTCAAAGTTCAGAGAAAGAAAAACATGATAATTGACACTGATAGATCATATCAAGTCAGAAACGCTTCAGCTGCCTCATCAGTTGAGGCAAGAGAAGGACATACAAACAGTAAGAGACAGAAGGTACATGGACTTCAGAAGAATATTTTGTGATGTACAGACTCCAGAGTTCACATGTACTGTAGCTGTAAGCAAAGGCTGCATGTGTGAAAGAGCTCTTTGTCTGCAGCCTAGGTTCTTGGGTTCAGCTAATGAAATGGATTAGAGATGGCTTTGAAAGTCGACCCATCGGAGTGTAGTGGCAGCCTGCAGCCATCCACTTTCACTAAGGTCCACTTGTACACATGAGAGTAAATAAAGCAAACATGTCCATTGAATGCTGATTTATAGGTTTATGATTCATTTTTATGAGTAAGAAGACAGTGCAAGCCATTAATTAGAATGCGCTGAATCTTTTATGACTTGACACATCCAATGTGTTGTTTGTATTTTCTGGCATGTTCTAATTATTCTCTGTTGTTCCTGATGCTTCCAAGTACAACATCTGTTAGTATTGTGATGTCAAATCTATTATTCACAGCTAAATTATGTAGAATGATTTGTTTGAGTGTTTTAGGAAAAGCTACTCAATCACATCCATCACTTTAGGCTATTTGAAACCAACACATGGGGGTTTTGTACCATCTCCAAACAAACCAGTAACTAAACAGATTCATGCTCAGTAGAGGCTCAGTCTCAGGCCAGAGCTCTGCTGTTTTGGAAACCTGCAATAAATAAATAATTAAAAAAATAAATAATAAAGCCAGTGCATGTTGGACTCCAGCAGGGCTGCCCTTTGTCACCGGTTCTGTTCATTATTTTTATGGACAGAATTTCTAGGCCCAGACCG
>NW_018127971.1:880266-894349 GCF_001952655.1 Monopterus albus | reverse complement strand
CCCGGAGGAGCTGGAGGAAGTGTCTGGAGAAAGGGAAGTCTGGGCATCTTTGCTTAGACTGCTGCCCCCGCGACCCCGTCCCGGATAAGCGGAGGAAAATGGATGGATGGATAATAAAGCCTTCAGAAAATCCACCAGAATTTTTTGACACATTTTATGAACCAAGAAAGCAGAGTATGATGGGAGGAGGGCTCTGGCTTGTCACTGATGATGCAGATTTGTAACACTGCTCTTGATCCCAAGGCTAGAGTGCTCTGCTCCCCCAAACTTGGAAACACTAGGACTTTTATTTCACTGTGTTGAGAAGTTTCCACTGAGTGTTTGCTTAAGAGAGAAAAAGGTCAACTTGTGCAGCACTCAACTTACCCTTGTGTTTCAGTCATGGAATTGCAGATGTCTTTGCCTGTTGCTGCATGTATGCAAGCATGAAAACACACACACAGAACAACAGCCCTAACCCCCCAGAAACACACACACACACAACACTCAACACCCTAACCCCCCAGTTGACCAGCCATCCGCCTGGAAGCGATAAAGCTCATAAATCTGGGAGGCCCCATGAGACACTGAGAAAAGGAAAATAAGTTTTTTCATCCAAGAGATGGACTGATACAACACCACACCATCAATGTCTCACTGGACATTACACACACACACCCAAGACAAACCCTTCCTTTCTCCAGCCACACACACACACACACACACACACACAGAGTTGAATCCAGCTTCATGGCATCTAATACTTCTTTTTTGCTGTTGGCTCCACCTTTACCAGCTGCAACATTAAATGTGATGTGCACAATAATACATCAATAATTAAAACTGAAAAATATGATATACATTAATATGAGATGTTCCATTCTGCATAGTGACCACTTTTACTTGTGGTACTTTAAATATATTTTGATGCTAAAACTTTTGTGCTTTTACTTGAGTAACATTTTGAATGCAGGAATTATACTTATATTGGTTGTTGTATACTACTGTACTTATATTGTACTGTTATAGTGTTGTTGTCTGTTGTATTGCTACTTTTACTTAAGTAAAGAATGTAAGTACTTCTTCCACCACTGTATATCAACACCCTTTGCCCCAGAAATACAAGGAACCAGTTGTGGTTTTTCATTTTTTTATGACCTTATTTTGCTCTGTAACTCCCTATGGTTTGCGCTTTGCTCTGTCTTCTAGTTTTTCCTCAGTCACAGTACATTAATACGTTATGTCATCTTCAAATCACAGCTTTTGTTTTAGAATGCTTTCCAAATAATCAATAATCATTCAGGGACCACGCTGTACAGGATACTGACTCATGGTTTTCAGTTTAAACTACACACTAGAAACATGTTTTATTCATTTGTGACTATATGTGATAACGAGATCACCCTCACGCAATGTCAGCACCACATGTCCCTAATGCCACACGTTAGTTCCTGTGTCTTGATTTGAACCACAGACTAAGAAGAAAACCTCAGACTCCACTGTGACCTCCTGTTTGCCCCAAAGTCTGTCAGGCAAGGTTCTGTCTATGTGGACTTGTTGAAAAAAGCCAAGAAAATGTCTTGTATCATTGTTTGTAGCTTTATGTGCTCCAGCTGATGTGCATGATGGAGGTTGACAGTTTGTCAACCATAGGGAGTTACAGAGCACTGGCCCTGAAATGTCATTCAGCTGCTGACATAGGAAATGCTCAAAGCAACAAATACATCCTCATCTGAAAAAAACTGTGAAGATAAGCCGAATAAATGCAGCACCATCGCAGGTCATATTTCCATAGAGGAAAAACATGAGGATTAAAGAGGTGAAAATTCAGGTTAACTTTAACCTGACTGGAAATGAGAAAGGGCTATAAGCTGTGCAGAGGAGAAAACATCTAAGTCCCAGGACTTTCTATGTATCACATTCCCCTGCATTGCATTTATATACAGATAGATGACTAATTAAAAGAAAAGCCAATATAAAATACCTCAGTAAGTTATAAGCTTCAGCCCACATTGGATTTGATTCTACAAGTGTCTGAACTCTACTGGACAGACGAACACCATTCTTCCAAACAATATTTCTTCATTTGGTGTTTTGATGATGGTGGTGGACGTCGTCTAACACGGCGCTCTAAAATCTCCCACAGGCGTTCAGCTGGGTTGAGACCTGGTGACTGTATAGGCCATATAGAATATGATTCACATCATTTTTATTCTCATCAAACCTTTCAATGCCCCCTCGTGCCCTATGGATGAGGGCATTGTCATCCTGGAAGAGACCACTGATTTATTCAGGTTATTCTTTAACTTGTCACCTGACTGTATGTTCTTAGAAAGAACAAAACTTGCATCTCATAGGCCAGAGGAGACTTTTTGAGATGTTTCAGTTCAGCCCTGCTCGAATATCAAAGTCCCAGATGGAGCCCTGTCCTGCAGACTCACTGTCATACAGCTCACTGACCCACAAACAACTCGTGACCTATTAAGCGATACTTTTCATGTGTCAGAGACTCCTCGCTTCGTCAGTGCAACTACACACAGGCTAAGCCAGTTTTTCAAATTATTCTCCAGTGAAAATTGACATGTTGGATTCCCTGCAAATCAAGTTGACCTGTTAAGACACAAGACCCCCAGTCTGTGTTTTGGACCACCAAGGCCCAGTTGCCAATTTGACCTCTGACCTGACTGTTGACTGTTAGTTTAGTCATTGCTCTCTGTCGCTCCCTCTGTCCCTTGGGTTTCTACATTACACTGTCTACATTATGTCCTTCTCACCCTGACTCACTTCATCCAGGAATCATTTATCATTTGGCTCCTCTTTCACTTTCTTTCTTTGACCAATCTTTTGGAGCTTTTTTGATTTCTGTTCATCTTCTTTTTAAAGAGGACATCTATTGTAACAGTCTTATCTTAGTAATGGACAATATAGTGTCACGGCTCTGTTGTGTCCTCAAGAGCTACTGCAGTTGCGGTGGTGTAACAATGAGAGCCTGGTCGACACAGCTCTCTGCCGAGATTAAGCTGATCCACAAAGACGGAGTAACTGAAATGATGAAATAAGGAACCATTGTACTCTTGCAAAGACATGACCTCTCAACAACAGGAATTCATAATTATTTAAGGCGACATTCCTGGTGCAATTGGAGCAGTGTCAACATGGGTGTGGGAGGCCCTTTAGTACTGTACACGTGAGGAGATGGAGAAGCCACATAGTCACTAAATTACCCTAACAAAGACGTGCACAAACACAGCAAAATAAGACAAAGACGTGCACAAACACAGCAAAATCCTATGTTAAAAAGGAGGCTGAGCGCACAGTTATATGAGATAATACTGGTCATACATCTGGTTAGCCTCTGTAATTAGGTGTGTTTCATTGTGTGCTGTGTTTCAAGGTAACAATGATGTAGCTTCAGATATACTGTAGCATCTGGGCAACAAGTACTGAAGCCTGGTACCTTGGTTGACTTCCAGTTCATCACTGCTTAATATGACATAAATGGCTGACATCGATCAGATCAAAGAGTTAATCGTAGAAAAAGCATGTGAGACAAATGAAAACATAGAGTACGTCCTTGAGAGACCTTCAGTCTGGCAATTTATAACACAGGAAACAGGAAAAGATATCACCTTATACATAAATATTCAAATGTATTTATATGCAACTGCATAGTTTAAATCAGAGATCAGTGACCATTGACACTGTTTAAGACAGAATTACAACTAACCTTTTTTCCTTTTTACCCTTCCTCAATACACTGCCAAAAACAGAATGTGTATGAAATGCATGAATACACATATGGTGACAAAACATGATCAGCAAATAAATGTTCATATACATCCACCTGGTTTTACCAAAATTTTAATCTGTGTCATCACAAATTGACCAATGTTAAGTAATTTTAGCAATATACAGTTTTGTTAGCTTCATTGCATTTCATTTTGGACATTGAAATTTAGCAGTTTAGCTCACCCACATCTGACATTGTCAGTGATAGCCAAACACAAAAAGTCACATCTGCGCATCTATTGACACAGCTGGCTGTTTATGAGGGTAACAGAGAGGTAAATTGAACAGATAAACAGAGACAGTTGAGATCTGAGATGCAGGCTGGCTCTGTGGCCTGCTGATCAAACAAAAGCCAGATGCTATCCTGGCTTACTGAATTATTTCCTATATTATTTATTAACCTCACTCATGGTCCATGCCAAGGAGTTCTAGAAATATTTGTTTCCACCAGTGTGTTATATACTGTTTATCATGAGCCAGATTCCATTCTAGCCAGTCTGTCATTTCAGGGTTAAGCTTACCTGCTATAGATCAGGCCATTGAAACAAATCCCACCTATAAGCGATATGTGCAGATGGTTCATTTTTAATATCTGAAATGCCCTAACTGGCTCAAATTGTTAACATATTAATGTGTGATAACTACCACATGTAAGGTTGTGCATATGTTTTATAGTGTCTTAAAATGCTCCCAAAATTATGTATTTTGATTATTTCTTATTCTACTTAACTGCGCAAAAGATGAATGGAACACTCAATCATCACAGTATAACACCAAGTCAGTAAAACTTCGGGGATATCAATTTGTCCATTTAGGAAGCACAAGTAATTGTGAATCAGATTCATCAGCTTTGATGCAAATTAAAGTGACAGTAGGTGCAATGAAGAGGCAAAAGCAAGGCAACCCAAAAAGGGAATGGTTTCAAATGTGGTGGCCAGAGACAAATGTTCTCTGCTTATCCTTACTGACTGATTCTTGTCAAGTTTTGTATTTTGCCTGTCCTTGTCACTACTAGTAGCATGAGGCAGTACTTTCAGCCCAGTCAGGTTGCACAGGTAGTCCAGCTCCTCCAAGATGGCACAAATGTACAGTAGCAAGAAGGTATGCTGTGTCTTCCAGCACAGTCTCAAGAGCATGGAGGAGATAGCAGGAGACCAGCTGTTACACCAGAAGAGCTGGGCGCATCCCATGGAAGGGCAGCAACCCAGCAGCTGGACCAACAACTGCTACTTTGTGCAAGTAGGAACAGAAGGAGCACTGCGAGAGCCCTAGAAAATGAAGTCCAGCAGGCTAATGATGTGCATGTTTCTGACCAAACTGTCAGAAACATGCACACCATTAGGGTGGCATGGGGGCCCGATGTCCTCTAGTATGACCTGTACTCCCTGTTGGTGCCCCATTCTCTTTACAGATGAGATTATGTTCGCACTGAGCACAAGTATGAAAGAGTCTGGAGACGCCGCAGTGAACGTTATGCTGCCTGTAACATCATTAAACATGACTGGTTTGGTGATGGGTCAGTGAGGGTCTGGGGAGGCATATCCTTGGAGGGCTACACAGACATCTATGTCATAGCCAGCTGTACCCTGACTGCTGTGAAGTACCAGGATCCTCAGAGTGATTGTCAGACCTTATGCTGGTGCAGAGGGGCCTGGGTTCCTCCTAGTGAAGGACATTGCCTGATCTCATGTGGCCAGAGTATGTAGGCAGTAAGTGGATGACGAAGGCATTCACGCCATTGATTGGCCCTCACATCCCCCTGACCTAAATCCAAATGAGCACCTATGGGACACTATGTATCGGCGTATCCAACACCGCCAAGTACCACCACAGCCTATTTAAGAGCTCAATGATGGCCCGATCCAAATCTGAGAGGAAATCCCCCAGGAGCATGCCCAGATGTTGTTGGGAGTACTGATGGGCATGTGGGAGCTGTACACACTTCTGAGTCACATTATGAGTTGCCATAATAAAATTCATACAACTTGGATAAACCTGTGATTTCAATTTTTCACTTTGATTTTCAGTGTGAATACAGCCCTCCATAGGTTGATAGTTTTCATTGCCATTGACTGTTATGTCATTTTGTTCTGAACAAGTTATACAGTGTACACTAATAAAGGTTTTCAACTTCACTAATTCATTCATCCAGATCCAATGTGTGATTTAGTGTTCCCTTAAATTTTCTGAGCAATATATACTGTATATACAGAAGACATTAACATGCCATGATACAAACAACAGTGAGACAATAAAAGCTGCAGTATGTAAGTCTCTCTCAGGTGTCAAATTCTCTGTGACAAAAACAAGAAATAACTCCTAATTTCAAAGCCCGTTCCTGTGGGCCAACTTGATGACACATACAATAAGTTTTATGGTTGTGATCATAAATAATGAAAGCAGTCTTTCCTGGAGAGTGGCCAAGAATCTCAAACATGTTGAATCCAGCGAGTCAGAGCACTCAGCCTCATGCACTCATTCAACTCTCTTTCTCTCCAAACTGTGGGATCTATAGGAGCTTTACATGGCATACTGGGACACATGAATCAAAGAGCAGTCCTTAAAGCAGAGAAACTGTGAGCAAAAAGTGTCTGATGGGCTACCATTTCTGCTCCAGTGTTTAGTGTTAGGTGACATCTGCCATTAGGAAATAGTAGGCTATATATCAATGAAAAAGAGTGGCATAGGTAGATCATTTGCCCCTAGGACACATAGAAAGACTGTTAAAAGCCACAGTTAAATAAAATAACCTTCTATGAAGTGACAATGCTATAGTAAATGTTTGGTTAAGTTTGGCACAAAAACAACTTGGTTAAGTTTAGATTAAGATCATGATTTGAGTTAAGTACTTTGTTAATGGTGCATCCATCCATTATCTATACTGCTTATTCCTGAATAAGGTCACGGGGGGGCTGGAGCCAATCCCAGATGACACTGGGCGAACAGGTCACCAGTCTATCACAGGACTGGCATGCAGACAAACAACCACACTCACTCCTAGGGGCAATTTAGAGTCACCAATCAACTTAAGCTGCATGTCTTTGGACTGTGGGAGGATGGAGCATCCAGAGAGAACCAACGAAGGCACAGGGAGAACATGCAAACTCCGCACAGAAAGGTCAGAGGGTGGGCTCCAACGCAGAACCTTTTTGTTGTGAGGCGACAGCACTAACCACCATTCCACTGTGCCACCCACTTTGTTAAAGGTACTCTACCTAATTTCTTTTCGACTGCTAGGGGGTCTATGAGACTCAAGACAAACTCACAACACAAACTCTTTGCCCCTCCCACGCTGTTTCCTGAAGCTACGACAGTGGTATCAAATTGTACTAAAAGCATTTTCCAGTCCAAAGCTACCATTAGCCGGGAATTGTGTAAGCTTGGTAATATGACACAAAGCACTAAAAGCTTGAGTTAATCCCAAAATAAAATCATGTTAATTCAGTACAAATCATCATGACCATGAATCATGACCATGCCAGGTCGCTAATGTCAGCAAAACAAACATATTAGGTTCAGAAGGAAAAACACCACATCTCAATCAAATCTAAGTCCTTCGGTGGTCATGTCTATTAGAAAAACTGAAGCAGGTAACAAGCACTGGCATGCACAGTGGTGAGTGAGACGTGCCAGAGGCTGTTTGAAGGCTGCTAGTTGGTTTTCACTGTTAGACACCATTTCAGAAGTTTACAGTTTATTAAACAACTTGCTTTGTGTCTGTTTCCTCACCCAAGCACACTCAAATTCAAACAGCAACACCATCATTTTCCTTCCCACAGTAAAACGTCTCTTCACAGCCAGGGATGTGGCTCATTAATATAATCCTGTTTTCATCAACTTGATTTACAAGACATCTTGAATGAAAGTTTAATATTCCTCTTACAAGAATCAAATAATTGAATGCGCTGTGTGAAAGTGAATCATGTTAAGCAACATAATCACTGATGAAATGTTGGATAAATTTCCCTTCACGCTGCCAAATTTTTGGGAGTTTACTTTCAGTTAGGAATACACGCACACAGATGTGCTTACTATATAAACTGGTATTATAACCCAAAGCATGAATCGCAAAGTACTCTGATCATAACAAAGCCCATTCAGCATTAAAATAAAAAAAATAAAAAAATGCAGAGGATAGAATACATTTTGGAGCCAGGCACCATAACCACAAACAGATGGGTCCTCTACCACTGAACTTAATTGATGTGAGAATGGAAATAATTTCAGCCTCACCAATCAGAGGTAATGGAGGCTAGTCCTCCCCTGACACCCTTTCTCTAATTAAATAGTACTGGCATGTGTATATTATAAATCCTTGGTTAGTTAATTTTACTGTGAGCTGAGACTTTTCAACAGTAACTTGCCTCTGCACTGTACCATATGGAAGCTGTACTTGTACACCGCAGGCTGTAATTGTACATTAAATTATTGTGTGATTTTTCCACCAGGGCAAAATAATCAAGATAAGTAGCTACTTTCTGCATATCAGCAAGATCTTTGTCTCACTTTATAATAAGTATGTAACTCTTTGAAATGAAGGTTTTCAATGCTACAATGGCCCAAGTTGCCATGTTTTGCACCTTGACATTCCCTCAGTGCAAGGGGTTACATACTGTATCTGCACATTTAACAGGGATGCATTCTTTTCTTCTCAATGCCTTATTTCCTTTGTTATGCTTTTTTTAAATCCTATTCAGGACTTCTGATAAAAGTCCTGTTAAGAGGCATACAGTATTTGCTGCTTTACGTGTTACTGTAATAAGATTCAATGAAGAAAAGTTGGAAATACAAAACATTTGAAATGAATCAAGTGCTCAGTGCAAGGGGTTACATACTGTATCTGCACATTTAACAGGGATGCATTCTTTTCTTCTCAATGCCTTATTTCCTTTGTTATGCATTTTTTTTTATCCTATTCAGGACTTCTGATAAAGGTCCTGTTAAGAGGCATACAGTATTTGCTGCTTTACGTGCTACTGTAATAAGATTCAATGAAGAAAAGTTGGAAATACAAAACATTTGAAATGAATCAAGTGCACTCTGTTCAGGAATTCTTTTTGCCTGCGGAGGAGGGATTGGATAGAAGGGAAGGAGGATTCAGTTTGTTGGATACTGGTCAAAAGCTAAAGACAGCAACAAACTCAATGTTCACCGGAGGCTGGTTTGCAGAGGTCTGGAGTCCACTTGCTTCTTGTAATAATGACAGAATCAGCTCCACAACAGTAAACAGCAAGAGAGCTGCAATCAATCAGGATTCCAGGCAGTAAACAGACCAATTTGCAACTGGAAAGTTTGTGAGTTATTGTGAATATACAGTCAACATGATTTTTCTCATCCCCATTTTTCATGTCTAGGCCTTAGTAAAATACTGCTCTGCCAGGAAATAGCACAGTGGTGTACAGCAGAGAATGTTCAATTCTACAGCACTGTATCATAGCAATATAAAATATGATAAGTATCCTGAGGTCTTTGTAGGGATTTGAGGCACAATCTTGACAAATGTTGGTGAAACAGTTACTGTAAATAATATTCAGCAGTGAGCTTTCTCTGTCACATAACAGCAAATCCATCCATCCATTATCTATACCACTTATCCCGAAGAGGGTCATGGGAGGGCTGGAGCCAATCCCAGGTGACACTGAGTGATAGACAGGGTACACGCTGGACAGGTCACCAGTTTGTTACAGGGCTGACACACAAAGACAAACAGCCACACACCCACACTCACTCCTACGGGCAATTTAGAGTCACCAGTCAACCTAATCTGCATGTCTTTGGACTGTGGGAGGAAGCCGGAGTACCCGGAGAGAACCCACGCAAGCACGGGGAGAACATGCACACTCCACACAGAAAGGCATCAGGTCAGCCGGGGCTGAAACCCGGAACCTTCTTGCTGTGAGGCAGCAGTACTAACCACTGCACACCATGCTGCCCATAGTAACAAATAATTTCTTTGTTTTCCTGATAACCAACTTACTTTGAATCAATCAAATATCGGCCAATCACACTGCATGAGCCAGAGGGGTTTGTGCAGTTAGCCGTGCAGCACAGCAGACAGACAACACTTGAGATGTTCAGATTGTTGAGATCAACACACAACAGAGAGCAGCAAAGTGCAAAAGAGTCAGTTCAGAGACTGCACTTGATTGCACCTGAAAATTTAGCTTTTAAATGTTAACTTTTGTGTGTTGGTGTTATCTTTGCATATGGACATGTTTATTTAATCCTAGAAAGTCACACGTAGCACCAAAAAAGTCAAGAAGCTGGCTAATGTTGACCTTTAAGGGTTATCCCTGACTTTCTGCTGCTATAAAATGTGTGACTACACTAAAACATACGATATATAAAAGAGTGCATTACCTTGTACTCTGTATGTCACACTGTTTGTATGTTAACTGTTGAAATAAAATGAGACACAAGACTTTTTTCAAGAAGGGGTCCCAAGGATTACATTTCATGAAACAAAGATATGTGAAATAATGTGTTCTCCACTGGGAACTTTTGATATAAACATTTGAAAAAGCCTAAAAAGAGAATTACAATGAAATACATTGTATTGTTCTACAAATAATTGTACTGCGTCATCTAAAGGAGGGTTCAAAGAGAAAATAAAGAACTTGCAGATGGAGAAGCTTGTGTAAATATGTGTTCAAGAGAAAGCTGAAGAGAAGTTTTGGCGGATGCCACAAGAGAATGAGGACTATATTTAAAAACTAAGGAAATAAACACTGAAATATAGCTGTGTGCAAGGTAAACATACTGTAAAAAGTTGTTATATATTAACTCATTGCTGTTCTTTTGTTCCATAGACTTCATGCCTCTGTCAGTCTAGAGCACATATGGCAGTCAAACAGCCAGAGCTGAGAAGAGAGAGATGCCTTTCATTAAAGCATCAAAGATTGTTTATAATTCCCCAACCTGAGCAGATCACTGAGTCACTCGGAGCATCGCGTGCCTTATTAGATGGGTTCAAGCTAATCCAACTGTAACCAATTGTGTGCTATTGTTCACACTATTTTTTCCATCAGAGGTCAGTCTCTACGGAGCTCGCATCAGGAAGTCAGAGATCACAGTCGAGCAGGGTTCAAACTTCTTGCTCAAATACCACACTTCACCCCCACCCTGCCTCACCCCACCATCCTCCCTTCATTCAGCAGCTTGACCCATATTCCTCATGCCATCACAGCCAGACAGAGATTCATCTTCAATAATGGGAAAATGGGGTTGTCATTGCAGATTTGAGTTAATATGCATACATCCGCTCCCCACTGTGGCCCTGTGATTTGTGTACGTGCCCCTGTAGGTTGAGAGCACAGGTATGCAGGGAATTCCATCACAGAAGAGTCAGACAGACCCTGCAGAAAGCTACAAGTGAGAGGACTCACAGGTTAGGAGGTGAAGACCGCGCTTCGCACTCAGATGAATGTTTGTTCAACTTGGGATAATTTCAGAAAGGAGCCTCAGCTGGAAGAAGTGGTTATATCTCCATCAACATCTGTTTCTGACGGGATAAACCTTTCTCCTTTGGGCTAAAGGATATATAGAAAGTTTTGATGTGGAAAAATGTAGTCAGGTATAGTGTCACCCCCTCCCCCTGTTCATGGTGCAGTGTCAGCCTGCAGTTACTATCTCACAGGACTCTTCTATCTTCTGTCTTTAACTCGGATTTGCAGAAGTGAGAGGACTTCACACACAATAATCTCATTTCAGTGTCTCTGGCACTGGCACTTTTGACTTGCTAAATGTGTAGATTTTCTCATTACATTAATAGACAAGATAATCTGGTTGCTTTTACATTTCCTACCAAATGTAATTTCTGTTGTATTTTAGTTATAAATAAACATAACTTCTAGGAGAAGCACATTTAGATCCACCATCTCCACCACAAACTCTCTGCCTGTTCTCTGTCACAAAGGGGATGTTTTCCTCTGAATGACTGCCAGTAAATCTTCTATTTACAAGTGAGACAATACAAACCAAATTGTATAATGAAAGCATGAAATGGCCTGATAATGTTAACCACATTTGGCTGGTAGTAAGATCGATGGGCAAAATACAATAATGAACAGATGCATCACAGTGGACAACAGCGCCTCATGTTGGCTTGTAAAAAATTGTATATTATAAAGTAAACATTGCACAGTTTTTCATCTGGGTAAATACAGAATCATACAGATCAGTAGTAATAGTGATCTTTGCCCTTGTATCTGCTCTGGACCTCTATGCCTGAAGCGTGATTTTATGCCCTGGTAAATGTTATACGTGCCACACTAATGCATGGAACACATTCCAAACACACAACAGCTGTTACAGTGCCTCTACTCTGTACCCCACTGTATGTGCACTTTACCCCTTGAAACATTTCTAAGTATGCATGTGTGTGCATACATTAATTTCAGCCTCCAAGTCTCACACCTGGTTTCTACAATCTGCAAAAGGATTGTTCCGATAATACAGTGTGGAATGTAATCATGGTTGATAGGTGGATCTGTATCAGTAAATCAAATGGTGGACAGTTTGATCCTGAGACCTGGAGCAGTTTGATTTAAAGGAAAGCTACAGTATAGGCCCAGTGAGGTTTAAACATGTTCTTTTGACTGGCAGCACAGTCCTTCATATTATACACAGTGCTAGCCAAATAAATCTCATATTTTAATAAAGGCAAGAATTTTCCCTCCAGTCTGTGATAGGACCGAGCTTGGATTAGGCACGATGCTGCAGGGAACACATATTACAAATGTATTGCCTCAAAGTTTCAAAAACTAATGAGTGAGCTTGATGTGGGAAAAAGTCAAAGTCCTCTAAAATAAACAACACAATATATTGCTGGTCCATGAACTCTAGATAGACACAACAAACCTTTCTGACCTCAAGTCTCTGTTGGCAGGGCAACAGCATTTGTCTCTGCCTTCCAAAATCTTTACAAATCAATGTTTAAAAATGAATGTGTTTATGACGTGACACTGTTATGATTAAGGTTTGGTTAGGTTTAGGCTGAAAAACAACTTGGTTAGGTTTATGCAGAGACCATGGTTTGGGTTAAAAATAAGTGCTCAATAAGGTTTGGGAAAATATGGTTTCATTTAAAATTATTATGCTAAAATAAGGAATATATGGCTTCGTTCATTACATTATAGGCTTGCAACAGCATTCATCAGCTCAACACAATGGCACCACTAAACACTGTAAACAAGGCATTATGTCGAGTTGATAATAATTATGCAGAAACACTTTGGTGTGTTTGTGAGATGGGTAACACATGACTGAATAAGGTGTCTGTTAGGGTGCGCTCGAACACAGAGTGAGCAAGCAGATAAAAAGCGGACCCAGGTGGCTGGCTTCGGTGCAAGCAGTGAGGTTTATTTACAGTGAAGGTAGTGACATATATACAGGAGGAGTAATGGGGTAGATGACCAGGTGTCGATCAGCAGCAGCAGAAAAACAGTCAGTGGTATGGTGGATGATGATGTACCAGGCTGCGGACGCAGAGGTCACTCCTGGGCTGGTCGAGGTGGAGGTGATGATGGCTGTAGACAGAAGAGCAGGGATAAACTGGGTAAGGGAGACTGTGCATCGACCTGGGAGGCGGTGGCTGGTGGTGTAGATTAAATCCAGGGGGGTCCAGAGGAGAGGTCCGAAGAGGAAGAAGACACTAGAGACGGCAGGGCAGGATAACGACTAGGGTGCTAACAAGGACTAGAGAGAACAAAGACAATCTTAGCATAAACTTGATAAAACAACATAACAACCACTGGCCTGAAGACAGAGAAAGAACTGGCAGGGGAGTGACTGGTGAACAGTGTATAAGTATGGAGGAGACTAATGAGGTGCAGCTGGTGAGTAATCAGGGAAGCGGGGAAGGTGTGTTGAATAGTGTAATCAGTGCAAGGGCTAGGCTAGTGTGAGAAAAAGAAGAGAGGAAGGTGGAGCTGGGCAAACCTGACACTTCCTTGTTTCCAAGGAACTGCTACATTTTAGACATTGCTCTCCTGTTCCAATAAAACTGCTCTGCCTGTGTGTGTGTATATTGCTTCCTCTTCCTGGGCTCAGATCTAATCTCTATTTCAACTATTCAAGGAATCCCCATAAACTATAGCTTCCCCGGCCCATTAACCAGGTGGTGGTAATAAAGTAACTGTGGACCCTCTTTGCTAAAGCTGTAAATCTAATGAGATTTCAGTGTTTTAGTGAACCAGTCTCCCTTGATGTTAACCAGTGCTTCAGTTGGCTAACACAGTAAATACTGACCAGTGATTCAGTGAACACATAGGGTGATATATAGATATGTAACTACATAAACATAAACACAACTGTG
>NW_018127971.1:876559-879282 GCF_001952655.1 Monopterus albus | reverse complement strand
ACACTAGAGACGGCAGGGCAGGATAACGACTAGGGTGCTAACAAGGACTAGAGAGAACAAAGACAATCTTAGCATAAACTTGATAAAACATAACAACCACTGGCCTGAAGACAGAGAAAGAACTGTCAGGGGAGTGACTGGTGAACAGTGTATAAGTATGGAGGAGACTAATGAGGTGCAGCTGGTGAGTAATCAGGGAAGCGGGGCAGGTGTGTTGAATAGTGTAATCAGTGCAAGGGCTAGGCTAGTGTGAGGAAAAAGAAGAGAGGAAGGTGTAGCTGGGCAAACCTGACAGGGTCTTACAGAGGTTGTTGCAAGGATGAATAAGATTATTAGTACAAAAATTATTTATTAAAAATGTAGATTGTAATTATGGATTGATAGTTATAGAAAATATTTGTTGTAATTTTTATATCTACAAAGGACAAACATTTTTTCTAAGAAAAATCTGTGAAGGAAAGGAGGTTTCTAATGTTTTGTGTATATGTGAATTGTTGATCACACAGTGGGATCAATGCATTGTATATTTATGGCTATTAAATAACTGGGGACAGTGATATTTTGTCAATATATTTTTGAAGAAATAGATTTCACTTTTTTTGTGGACATATGGTATTTGTGGTGACATGGTTCCATGCTTGCATACAAGGAAACCAGAAACAACCTCCAGACATTACCCTGATCAAGGTGAGATAGCCTAATTTAGGAGGATCAACTAAGGACATAGGTCTTGTACGTAGAAAGGTTGACATCTGGTCCTTATGGTATGCAGTTGGCTCATTAAAAACACTTGGTTTGACTGTGAGGTACAACTGGGAGGAAACAATTTGTGTCCTTCCTCACTAAGGCAAGATCCCTCAAATATTGACTTGCTTCTTTAATACATCTGGAAGAGACTGACTTCTAAAGCATGAAGGGTTGCAGTCACCTCAGGCACCATGGACCCTGAGCTCTTTATTCAGCCCGCTCTCATTCCCAGTGCTTCAAGTACTGATGCTTTGTCATAAAACTTCTTCGTCACCTACAGATGCTTAATGGTGTCTTTGGTATCTCTATAAGCCATTTTTCAGTCACAATAGAAAGATGCAGCTAGCAACTAGCTGGTAAGTGTAGCCGAGTATTTAGCAGCTAAAACTGAAGAAACCTATGCCCAGTGTAACTAATAAAACCTACATCCTGGAGAGACATTACAAATTCCAGTCACATTCTGGACAGTAACAGCTTATTCTACAACCAAGGAAAGTGGCGACTTTGTGTCTAGAGCTTCTTGGCAACGCAGTATTCACGGCTGAAAAGATATTCAGAAGATGCCGATCTGGTGAAGAATAGGGGGAGATGTGGCCGGCTGGTAAACTTTGGGGTAGTATTCTTGTCGTGTGAATATGGTAACTCCATGCTCCCAGTGACCCTGTCCTTGATCCCCACCCAGATCTCATACCCCCCCACTGAGTCCATTAATCATACAAAATACCTTCATGCCTATTACATGGGCTCTCAGGCCTTTCACCAGTGGCATGCAGTACTAATAAACTTCCTTTTCAGTTTATCCCAGTTCACTGCTTCTCCTCCTCAGCAGTCCTATGTATTAAACTGGCAGGTATTAAGGAATTTTTTTTAAAATCATTTGTGTACATAAATAATTCATACTCTCAGATAAAAACGACTGCGGGCTATATTCCTCTGTTCCAAGCTCTGTCAGATGTTTGTGCCGACCTGACAGAGAACACGTGAAGAGGTGACGCCGTCCCTGGGAGCTTTGAGGAGGTTTACTTTGCCTGCCCTGGAGATGATTTAGTTTAATGAAAAGAAATAAATAAATAAAAACTCATCAGTCGTCCAGAGCCGTGACAATATGGATGGAACCCCCTCATCCAAGAATCTCAAAGACTAACAACTCTTCACTCTTTGCTGGACCCCCTGGCGTTGGGGGTGCAGGAAGGGATGCAGACTGGAAGCTACAAGACTAGAATATCACTAGTCATAAAGCAGATCTTCACCCCACATCCCTGTATATAAACTCAACACATGGCCTGGGCTGTCTTTTCTGTTAGAGCCAGCTGCGTGTTACTGAGTGAGCTCTCAGATCAAATGTTTACTTTGGACGGGGCGTCTCCCTCAAGAAACGACAAGAACAAGACTCCCCAGTGCTGAACAGAGAAGCTGATACCCTTGTCAGGTTCTGACACCTGGCAAAACAGATGAATTGATTTTAGTGTGTGTATGCACAGTGTGTCCATGCACATGTGCATACAAACATACAAAGTCACACAACACACACATTTTTACACACTTATTACAGCAGTTCATTGTCACCTGATGAAGATGTGGAGAAAAACAAACTAATGTAATAGTGATGTTTTTGCTGCATAAATACATTAAGTTACCAAAGAGATTGACTAATGTGCTCCTCAAGAGAATATTTTGATGTCCTGGCCTAATGTTTCAGATGTTTATACTTTCGTTTCCAAAGTAACTGGCCTGTCCACAGTAGTCATCTTCTCCTCTCTGGACACTAGCTGGTGTGCAGGCACTTATGGGCAGTCGGGGCCTGGTTTTCATCAGGCAGCGACAGCTCAGTGGTAATGCTGATATGGAAAAGGTCCCGAGCAGGAACATGGAGCTAGTCCAGACCAGGACCGGGTCCAGTGTGTGTTTACTTGCCAGACACGATGGGTCAGAGAGCTAAACATCACTGGCAGTGAAAGGCAAAGCTATCTATCAGA
>NW_018127971.1:875633-876527 GCF_001952655.1 Monopterus albus | reverse complement strand
CTGCAGAGAGTAGAGCTGTTTGCCAAAGGGCTTGTGGTAGAAAAATGCTTTGCAGCAGCATTTAGTGGCAGCTTCCGCACTTTGTTATTTATTTAAATAAATAAATTGCATTTATTATTTAGGTTGAGTGACTTAAGCCCTTCA
Source organism: Monopterus albus (assembly GCF_001952655.1). Classification (NCBI taxonomy): domain Eukaryota; kingdom Metazoa; phylum Chordata; class Actinopteri; order Synbranchiformes; family Synbranchidae; genus Monopterus; species Monopterus albus. The sequence continues at coordinate 876,383 of NW_018127971.1, read as the reverse complement.
CTTATCCTTAAGCTCCCATACCACACCTAACATTTTGCTGGACTGTTCCTTAAGCCAGAGCACTTTTTTTTTTTAACTGAGATAATTTAATATGCTCAGCTGTCTGTTAGGTTTGTTTATAACGATGTGCTCTATGACCTCGGCCTTTTCGAACCTCTCCCATGTCCGCTTCAAGACCCAGCCTACTCATCAGAGACCCTTTGAATTCTCCATAACAACTTATTCGTGCTTAGCCATTAGGCCACATACTGTATCTTAGATACAAGGCCATTATCTCTTCTTTACAGTTCCATTAACGTTATGGAATAAACTCAAGCCACTTAAGTCATATCTGCATACAGGCCTTGGCCAGATTTGAAACTTATTGCCAAATGTCCCATTCTTAGTAATATCTAATGTCTTCCCATACAGCTGCTGCCAAGTCTTTGGCTTTGCATCGGAACGTGTGCTCTGTGAATCATATGGCTCTGTTTATTGCCTGTGGTTGAACATTGACAGATAAACGGCCTCCTGTGAGCCAAACACGTGGTCACCTGGCTCCAATAAGCCTGGCCACAACTTGGACACATGCACACATGTGCTCACACTCACAAACAGAAGCATTTCCAATTAGACAGACTCAACTGTAGTGGTGACAGTGGCAGGACAGGACAGAAGGCAGCCAGGGCTCATATCAGGGACAATCAGCTGAGACGAGTCTGGCTCTTTGGCCAGAGACACTGAAGGAGAGTGAGACGTGGGGAATATAAA
>NW_018127971.1:875393-875618 GCF_001952655.1 Monopterus albus | reverse complement strand
TGTTACTTACTTATTTAGTTAATATCTCTAACAAAACTGGCCCTGATGAGAATTGATGCTTCGTTCACAATTACAGAAAGTAGAAAAAGCTGAAAATACTAACAACAGATCAGGACTGACTTTCCCTGCTCTGCTGTTCTGGATGATGGTGCCATAACTCAACTGGAGCCTAGAAAGGGACAAGCAGAGGGATGGAGGAAGTGGAATATGGTAGGGAAGAGTGGG
>NW_018127971.1:872067-875366 GCF_001952655.1 Monopterus albus | reverse complement strand
GGAGATTTACTGGTGGATTAAGGAGATGTGGGATTATAACCGATGAGGTGCAGATTTTTCTGTGGCTTTTAAAAATCTTCCTGTTCCAGAAAATAAATCCTGCTGGTTTCAGAATGAGCCATGGCATAATTAATGAGGTTGAACTCTATACACGTGCACTGCCCAGTGAGTGTGCTGAAGACATTACATGAAAAACAGGAAAAAAAAGAAAAACTAATAGAAAAAGTACACGACTGCATACAGAAGGAGTTTGACTTTTGGAAATATTTCATTTACAGCTACATGTTATTACAGTGGTTATATCAATTATTAACTCATGGTAACACTTACTAGTGTTTTAGGGCTTTCAACAGCATACCATGGTCTTCATCAGCAGATGGTCACTCCTAATAAAGGCATTTACAGAATTAATTCACAGAAATACTTATCTAGAATTTCATTTTCATGCTATAGCTTTACTACCAAGATACAATCAGTGCTATGGTGAGACTGTGACATGTGGGTGAAAGCTCCAAAAAGAACCAGTACAATTCCCAGGGTTAAAAATGAACTTTTATGCTCAAGAATGGATTTAATAATAGTAAATGTGATGTGAAGTCAAATCTTATGAAAAATGTCCTAGTATTGTACCTTAAACTAATCCATGTACTCTAGAATTAAGTGCTTTTAAGTTCTTAAAAAACAGCAAAGAGTTGTATTTCCTTGACCACTTTCTGTTTTTTTTGCTAATTAATTCCTTAGGTCCTACAAAGAGTAAGTTCATCAAATTGTTGCTATAAGAAAAAATTCTGGAACACGCCAAGGCACAGCAGTCATCTCTCAACCATGAGGTCCAGATTTAACACAAAAATGGAATCCAACGGCAGTGAGTATTACATTACATTCATTTTGTAGATGTTTTGCCCAAGAGACACACACCTCTTTTCAATATATACAGAGCAGGGCCAACTACGGGTTCGCTGTCTTGCTCAAGGACATGTCAAAATGGGGACAGGAAATGAAGAGCAAACCTTCAACCTGACCATACCCAACTCACTCAACAGCAGCAGTACATTTAGCTGTAATAACAAAAACTCCTGAGCATTCACTAAGGAGGAAAAGCTATTAAAATGCTATTTTAGTTACAGGGAAATAAAATGTTTAAGTGTTTGAGTCTTTTGTTCCATGGTGGAAAACCTATAGCTACTGAAATCATATTTCATACCTGATGTGGCAGAGGGAGAATTTCACAGATGGCAGAGAAAAATGAAAGGTTTGTATATTTTACTAAGGGAGGAAAAAAACCAAAGCAGACAAAGCAATGTGTTTGTGAGAAAAGTCTGAATAATACATCAGAAATCTCTGAATTATTCACAAGGTGGTGGGTGTTGGTGCAGGTGGCAGAGGGTGATGGGAAACTAGGGAAAGGGGAAAAACAGAAAATTGACAGAAAGCAGAAAAAGGACAGAAGAGAATAGGAATTAGTCTGTTACCCAGTAGAAAAGAGTGGTGAATGTTTTCATCCTCTTTAGAGCACCATCTGAAAGGCCCAGTCTGCTCAGTTTCCCTCCTGCCCTTCCTCTCCATCCTGTAACCATTCAGCGGGCTCTCCCCAGGGTGTGTCAGGGGGCTACCGGGAGGGGTCTGCTTTCACCTCAAAACCCTCACACACACTGTGATAGGCAGGGAAAGTGACAGAAGCAACAGACAGAGACTCTGTGTGTATTTGTGGTGCAGGCGCATTCAGATCCTTTCTACTGTGACAGGGTCTGCCAGAGTTCAGGCTCTGAGTGTCACATCCAAAGAAAACACACACACACACACACACACACACACACGCACACAGTAAAAATGGAAGTCAGAGATCAGTCATCTGATGGGCAGGTGGGGGGGAGTGAAAGATATCTGATGGACTGGGAATAGGGACCAGGAAAGGATATTTACTGTTTGTCTAAAGCATGCTCCATTCAAAAGGACTCATCTGATGTTTAGTTAAGCTCTCAAGGATGAAATACAGCACATGTGCAGACGCTGTGACAGCGGTGAAACTCGACAGTGGAGGTTATCATTCTCCCTACTGCGCCGCTGTGTCAGAGTGTGTGTTAAATACAGGCTGTATTTGTTTCACCTCTACAACTTTAGTTAGTCAGCCTGGGAAATGTATCGAACAGCTGTCGTGTTCCGATGCTGTACATGATCAGAGGCAGACACACAAACACAGATGCAAATGCCTGCTGATCAGACCTCAAATGGCTTGTTGTTTTGCTCCTGCCTTTAATCACTTCAGCAGATCTCTAGAACAGAGCATATTGTTCACACACAGTCTCTCTCTCTCTCACTCCACTGGTGTGTGTGAAATATTTATACTCACCGAGCCCTGCTTTTAGTGCCTTTCACCCGCCCCTCCTCCATTTGTCACCAATGCAAAAGAGCTCAAAATGTGCACATGCCCCACATCACACACTTACTGTATATGCACGTCCTGGGAAAACGTACACGTGCCCGCTTCACGTTTGGGTGACATGCTTCTGACACTTAACCCCCCCCCCTCTGGTACTGCAGTGGAGAGGGAATACGGGAATGCAGCCTGGTCAAAAAACACACACTTACAGAAAGAGAAGTTCAACACAAAAAGGTGAGAGAAAGTAGTAGCTGGAAACTGACGTGTGTGTGAACAGCAACAGAACCCACACCACAGATGCACAAGCAAAAACATTTCATTCCACAGTTAGTTTATGAGAGCAAGTGATTTATCAACTATCCAGAAACATTTGTTTTCATTGTTACACCTCAAAAATAAGAGTTTGAACTCTTAACTTACCCCAGAGCAAAACCACACCACCCAAGGTTTATAAATCTAGATTTCTGCATGTGAAATCTCTACAAAGTAAACACTTTTCCACTTGTGTAGCAACAACGGTTTCCACATGTAATCTTACAACATGGGTAATTACTAAAAAGGCCATTTTTCAACAGGCTATATGTAATAATTATGGATCCTGCCTCATATCAAAGCTCCACACATCACAGAGAAAAACAAACTTCACTTCCATGGGTGAAAGACAAACAGCAGCCTGCAGAATTCATCTGCACAAAGCAGGGAAAACATGAGACAAAAAAACTGAAATTAAAACAGGCTGATGCAAAAACAGCTGTCAAATTGGTACCGAGTCTCTATAAGCTGCCAATCCCGTACGTCTCCCAGTGTATTTCTGACTTTCCCACACAGTGGCCAGTACAGTTGATCAAATTTCCCTGTTTATTGCAGACACTTGGGTGATTCAAAACCACCGAGTCAATTAATAGTTGAGCAATTCCCT
>NW_018127971.1:871674-872033 GCF_001952655.1 Monopterus albus | reverse complement strand
ATCAGTGGTTATTAATATTAAAGCCAGAGTCGGTGCTAGGTCAAGAAGTCACAAGCCAACATCTATCTTCCTTTCTGCCATAAAGAGGGGAGGAAAGTGGATGATTGAGAAAGAAACAGAGGGCCCTGTGTTTGTACTGGCAGGGCAGAGATGGTCAGCTGCTATCTACTGGAGAGAAAGCTGCAACATGACTGACAGGGTTGGCTAAGCTTTGAAGGATCTACATGATCAACACAGCCCATTTCCCTGCATGCTTCACTCCCCATGTCGGCCATACCAAACAAAACACATTAAAAAGAAAGAGAGATTTAAAAGGAAAACGGCTGCCATACCAGGAGTGTGGCAGGGGGGGGTTTACT
>NW_018127971.1:845793-871609 GCF_001952655.1 Monopterus albus | reverse complement strand
TTGTTTTCTGAGACTGTTTTCACTGACAATGTATAGTATTTCTTCCCCAGAGACCTAAATAAATCTACAAATAATTGCTGTTATGTTTCCACCATGTGTTCCAAGCCATTTTCTCTTTTCTAATTGCATTCAAAAGGAAAATAACAACCAGTGCAGGGCCCCAGCCGTCTCACAGAGGACCACAAACACGACTGATCTTTACTTAAGATGTGTGTAAATTTGCAAATGGGGGAGTTTTCTCCATAAAGCCCAGCATTAACATCAATTTCACAATAGCATCTGTCTTCTGGGAAGAGAATAAGATGGCTTATACTGGCATTTGGATCTCCATCAATGGGCCCAGACACTATTGATTCAGACAATTACACTAACTGACTTTAGTCCTTTTCCCAGCGGCTGTATGGTTATAGATGGGTTCATGGAGCCGGGGGATTTCAAGGCAAAGAAGTCCAGCTGGAGAGAAACAAAGCTCAGAGGGGACAGGGGAGAAACTAATGAGTGAATGGACCGATGGACCAACAGGCTTACACAAGGCCTGCCCCATCCATCACAGTCAATCAACACCCCCAAACATACACACAGTTAAATAATGGCATGTAATTGTGTTACTAAGTTGATCCATCGCACCATATACTTATTCCTCCACCTGTTATTTCTCACAAATCATGTGGGATTGTTGGGATCAGTGAAAAGCTTAGAGATCATTTCCACCCTGACATTGTGTTGTACACAGTTCTTACTTCCAGCTCCAACCAGAACCTAGTCTTCCCAGCACCAGAAACAGCAGCAGCCTTTCAGTCTGTGTGAATGTGCATTTGTACATTTACAATAAAAGATGAAGTTGTAAATCTTCCCACAAAGCCCATGGATGCCATCTAGTGGAACACTCCTGACAGGCATTGAAAGATGCATTCACATTGAGTAGACAGCACTAACAGGAAGAAATACACAGGAGTTTTCTATCAAGGTTTTTATATTTATAAAAGGACATTTTGGATCCAATAAAGCCATTAAAACCACAGCGGAGGTGTGGTCTTTATATCTGACTAAGGTACCATTCTCCAAACCATGACTGCCATTTTCCAGTGTGGCAACACAAAGCAATGCTCTTGTCAACATAAAAGCATATTTACCTTTAATACATGAGGGACAAAATCACTACACTCAACCAGTACTACACTTTTATTCATTTCTAACAAACCATCTACATCGTCTGTATAATTTTTGTAATGTTAAGTTACAGGATGTAGTTTGAGTTCTTTCCTCCAGTTACTGTTGGCAGCTCTGGTGAAAAATTAGGTGTGCTATGACTGATTACGATAAAGGGTTTGTGTATAACATTATTCATAATTCTTACCGTATATTAACTCTACAGCTATTTTAAATTAATAAAGAATTACTATGAGATTGGTTTTGCGAATAAATGTGATGCAGATTTGGCTATAAAACAAAACCTACTAAGCAAAGAGTCTGAAGGAAACAGCCACCAGAGGGCACCAGTGACTGTATTCTGCTCTGACTATGAACACACAGGATGTTTTATGTTTGCTTTCTTCATCACAATGACCCCGACATGGCACTGTTAACACACACTGTTAGAAAACCACAGACGTTCCTTGTGAGAACCTTTGGATCCTAATCCCTGCTTATAATTCCAGTATGAATCCCAAAGCAGAGCCATTTCAGTCCACTGTTTCACCTTCAGGCAACTCTACCACCACTGGGGCACAGTCTTCCAAGTCTGCATCAAAATCCCAGCGAAACGTCTTGGTCAGGTGGGCTTTGAACTTCTCCGCTCTCTTACGCAGCGTGCTGTCGACTCCAGGTCCACTGGCAAACTGGAAAAAGTCCTGTGGGAAAATAATTGAACCAGTGTAATGGACTGTAATCAGAAATATGAATAATCATGGTTGAGGTGAGGCTGCTGCTGATTTGTTATCAAGGTGTCTGTGTGTCACACCACCTGGACCACAGGGTTACACCCCCCATGGCCATGAATGGATGAGTATGTACTGAGGTAGTTATTTACTGTACTGTGTTTATATTTGTCATATTACATGCTACCTCCTGGGAAATCCAGTGGTGGAGACAGTTCTCCAGTAAGCTTTCCCGCTGCTGGAGGTAGGATTACTTTCCTTATTGGCTTTTTGACATAGAGGGGGTCAGAGACAGCCAAAGGACTCAAATTTGATTCAGATGTGGCATTCTTCTTCTTCTTAATGTGTTAGCATCTGAAGCTATCATGTTTGTTTTGGTAACATTAGCAACTTAGCATGGTCATGGTTTTACCTTTGTTTTGATTTAATAGGATTTTATTTTGGGAGTAATTTGAGTTTTGTGTAACATTAGTGCTTGGCCCTGTTTGAACCGTCTCCACACTGCCAAACCTGTTACTAGGCACTGTGCCGCTGCAGTGCTGGGACTCATTAGACAGCTAAGACTAGTTTTGGACTGGTGGGTGCATTTTGTAGTTTGTCCAACCAGGTATCTGTAGTTCGTCCAACCAGGTATCTGTAGTTCATGTCATTGCTAGGAAACAGGCGTTTGCCCTATCGGAACCTAATGAGGCGTATACCCGGTACTCCACCCCACATAACCTCCCGGGTTGACGCGGATGGTCCTGCTTTGTTTTCCCCCTGTATTTTCTCTGTAACGCTCTTTGTCTAGAGCAGGGAGGGGCTACGCTTCTCTCACACACAACAGTCAGCAGAGCAGAGGGAGAACAGACAATGTGGAGGATCACTCCATAGTGCAACAATCAGCCAGTAACCCAAAGTGTATGAGCAGTTTATCAAACAACTGTTAAACAAACAGAACACAGATCTGCAGAAATGTGACATCTTCACCACTTTGCTGTGGTCCACTCACTGAAGTCCCTGTTTTACCTCATTTTTACCTCTAAACCAAAGTATAGTACCTCATTACACACGGTGCTTCTAATGCTAATGACTGAGGTGTGATGAGCGGACACTTAAGCATCCACGGCAACTGCTCTGCGTGCAAGCACCCCCTTGCCCCTCGAACTTGATTTTACTGAAGGGTGCCGAAATATAGCTCCCAGAAGGCGCCTCCAAAGAGGGCACATGGCAGTGGAAACAAACGCCGAACCCATGACGCACTACTTGGCTCGACATGTTTCATTAGGTTCTTATAATGAAAAAAAACCCTTTTGAGTTTCACTATACTCTCTAGCAACACAAAAGAAATGAGTTAATATGACTTTAAACTCATTTGTACTATTTGTAGATTGTTATCACATGTCAGGATGTGACAACTAAAATCTGGTTATAAATACCTATGCACATTTCCTTTTAAAATATTTTATTTAAACAACAAGAAGCTTAAAATTGTGATAAAGCTCTTAGTACACAGTAGCTTATTTCATCTGAATGCACTTTGAGATTATGTTTTTCCCGCTATTTATGGGATTCAGAACATGGCCATCTACCTGCAGTGTGGAGGTCAGGAAGTTGTTCTGTGACACAATGTCAACAAAGTAGTCAGGCGGGATTTCTCCGAGCTGGTGGTAGAGCACAGCAATGAGCCCCAGATAGAGCTCCGTACGCTTGTGCATGGCCTCCTCTGAGCGACACAACAGAGCCAGAAGACACTTCCAGTGCTCAAAGCCCTCATACACATCTCCAAGGAGGAAACATACAAAGGCAAACTGGATCTCACCTATGACAAGAGGGAGGAGGATTAGGTAGATTTAACACATAAAATGTAACTGTCTGATCGTTTGATGATCTAATATTAGTATGATACATACCTAGCAGGTTGAGAGGTTGTAGCTCATGGTTCTTCGCCAGCACAGTCTCCAGGGCATAACTCAGGTCCAGGCTGCACTGGGTGATCTCAGCTGGTGTTGCACCAGGTGGATATGTCTTCTTGGGGATAACAGAGAAGCGCAACTCCGTCCCCTCCCTCTGCTTCATCCTGGGGAGCCTGTCAAGTCCCTCTCTCATGCTCTGACAGGCTGTGTCATTCCTCGGCTGCTCTGCCCTGTCTTTGGTGTGTCTGAAATTAATCTCAGGAATAACATCACTAAAGGCGCATATTCGGCCAGACAGAGGCTGCAGGTTTTTGGCCACCTCTTCGCTTAGCCGGTCAGTGAGAGATACCCACTTCCTCATCACCTCATATGGATAGGGACCCAGGTAAGGATCCAGATCTCGCAAGGTCGCCCGAATACGGCTCACCTCTTCTTCGTTCTTGGAGGCTGAAAAGTCCAGGTCTTCTTCTTTGGGATCCCAGTTAGCCAACAGTATCTCTCTGGGTTTCAGAGTGAGGAAGAGGCCTGTCTTTGGACCGACTTGTCCTCCACAGCTTGGCGAGTTAACAGAACAGTAGTGGAGGAAGTGAAGGCCTGGAGGGATCATCTTCACACCGCGGAAGCGAGGGCCCACCTGCCAGCTCTTGCAGTCAATCCCCAGCTCTGTACCCTGAGGAACACCCAGCAGCACCAGGGTGGCTCCCTCCTCAAACAGCCTCAGGGCAACATCTGGATCCATGTTTACGGTGGTGCTGCTCGCCATGTCAGCTCTGTCCAGAACTAACCGACCTAAACTTACTGACTAAATCAAACCAGGCAACACACGAACAAAACTCCGTTTCCAACAGTTAAGTGAACGTTTTTCATGTTCAGAGTATTCGGTAGGGTTTCCTTAAAATGTGGTAGGCTATCTCGGACAGTTAACGCACTAATACTGCCTTTTAACGTCTTAACGTTAGCCGGGTGCGTCTATTTGTTTCTGAAAAAACGTAAGCGACAACATATAACGGAAATAAAGCGTAAAGAGATTAGTAAGGCGATTTTAACCGCAACAATACCTATCGCAGCTACTCGTTCACGTTGGGGGACTGCTTATTTGGGGGCTGTGTAACATGGACTCTGCTCCGGGTAGAAACTGTGTTGTATTAAAAAAGAGTTCCGCGTCTGTCAGAAATGGATTTACTTGGGAGGTTTACCATAGACATAAATACATTGTTGTTTACTTTGATTTTAATTCTTTTTCTAATTCAAATTATATGACTGACTTGATTATATTATTATTAGATGGACTGGACAAATCTTCCCCAAAGTACATTTTTCCTTAAGTCACTATTAGGATTTCTTGAAAGCAGTAACCAGTAAAGGTCAAGGAGTATCTGACACATGAAAACTGAACTGCTAAATGTCTATTTATTGTTTATTTTGTTATTGTCACATCTTGTACACAGTCTAATTGTTGCACACTCAGTGAAAAGACTTTAAAGGACTGCTGTTGCTGTCATATTTTGATATTGCACCTATATCACCAGCACCACCGATAACAACAACAACAACAACACTACCAAGACCTCATATTACTATGACTCAGTCATTTATTTAACATAACTAACAGAAGAACATTCCATGATTATAATGGCATCTGGCTTACAAACACCTTGGAAGAGGTGAGACCTTGGAAAATGTGCATATTATGAAAGTATTTGAATGCAATGGATATTTTTAGCTTATTTGTGGTTACTATAAAACCATTTTATAAAAGAAGGAGCACTGCTGACATGCAAAGTCTGGTATAGTTTTAATATATAAAACACATAACTAGACAAGAGTAAACATCCATGACATTGCATTTATAAAACAAAACTGGTATGTAAATACATTGTGTCATTGGCCATTTAATATCTTCTGTTTGATGCAGTGAACTTTCTGGAAAGCCACCATTTGTCTTCATGAGAACAGGAACAACGAAGGAATGTTTCCTAATTTGAGAGCATTGGCCTATAGACGCTCTGAAGTTTCTGCCAACAAGTGATCAGTGCCTTGACAACTTTGATTAACCTGCTTCTCCTTCTCTTCTTTCTTTGTATTTTCTGGAAAGCAGAACAAGAGGTTCTCTTCCCCTGAAACCATACAACCAGAACAAAAGTATTGTTATGCAATAAATTCTTGGCTTCCATTCACTGATCTGCTTTAGCACTGTTTTGAGTGTAACATTATCAAGGATATTTATATGTATCATCTGCAAACAATTTTCCAAGCCTGACCTTTGATTTAAAAGTTCAAAAACAGGATTATTTTTGCTATGTTGTTTACTTTTGTCTCTGTGGGTGGGTTAGCTTAAGGAGCAGGAAATGAATAGATCTAATAAACAGATCTATTCAGTCAACAAAAATAGAAGGATATAGTGCTGTAAAGCCCCTCTCCTCACCAGATAATTAGGATTGCAGTTGCGAACGATGAGCCGCTCCATACTCTCCAGTGGCTTTTCCAGGGCAGACTGCTGCTTGCTACTCCTCTGACACCGCACCTGATGTGTCATACCATAGATAGAAACCAGGATGCGATGTGGCTGCCACAAAAGTGAAGAAAACAAAACAGCATTTGAAATAGGCTGTCTATAGCTCAGCTGTTGATGCTACTATACAACAAATATAAGTCACATTCCACAATCCCATTTGCAGATTTTAAACAGTTGGTAGTCACACCGGCAGATTAAGACAATTTCCTGTGAAACTGGCAGTATCATGGTGGTTATGAGTTAGTACCCTGTCCATGGTGCTGAAAGTGCACATGCTGTAGTTCCATTTACCTTTCCTGAGGGACAAGGATCTCTATCTTTTGATGTATAAAATGAACCAGTCAAATTCTGGAAAAAACAAGAGTGGATTTATTAAACTAGATTAAAATTCAAAAAAAAAGAGAGAAAGAGAGGAGCTTTACTGGCACAGTGAGCACAGTTGGAGACACTGGAGGGCAGCCTATCACTAGACATACGTATATCTAAACATCACTCCCACGTAGCTGCAACTAACTAAACTTACATGGACCGTGCCAGTTAATGGAATGCAAAATAAAAACAATAAAATACATAAGAAAAAAACGTCTCTATCAAAGCGCACAGTCTTATCTGCAACAATGATCCCATACCAGATTCTGCAGCTCAACGAAGATTACTTCTCTGTAGGAGCCCAGTATTTCTTTATAGTTACATCTACGTTTACCACAACAGTTCACCAACAAGAGAACCATCAGGACACTACGGAATAGAGCTCCGGGCAGACACTATGAAAGAGAGAAGTGCGTCTTATTACAGGTATAAGGAAAGAACACATCCACACTAAATTACCACAAGAAGCGCATGAGTTATTGGCTGCAGCTCCGACTCAGTGAGCCACGGCTTGCCCATTAAAGCATCCATCGGTTTGAAGCTGTTTTCACCACAAGGCATCGTGACCGATGTCAGTACGGTTCTGTTAACAGTGGTGCTGTACACATACTTAATATTCAGGAGCGCAATTTTCTAATGCCAATATTCTACAGCTCATTTGCTGCGTCAGTGCGCACCAGATGTTAAAACAACACTTACCATTTGTCATGTTCTACTTCAGGATCCTCAGACGAGCAAACTCATCTCTATCAGTAGCAGGGAGAGCCAAAGAATCACTCTCGATTCGGCTGCATTCATTGTATCCAAACCTTTTCTGTACTTTTACACTTCCTCTGGTGGATGGAATATCACGACGGCGGATAGACGTCCGATTTGCTGCTCCGTGGTTTCCAACATCACCAAAATCACTACTGCTCCAATTTCTTTCCCCGTCATGGATGGTTGACACCGGGGTTAGGATTTCACCAAACTCCAGTCCGATCAAGTCGAGTACAATTTCTGCAATTAATCACTTTCCTTTATCCTTTCGGTTTCGTTAGAAAGAGGCGCCGCGAAGGAGCGCCGGTGGAGCATTTTGCCAAAACGCAAACGACGATGACAACATGCAGTGACCCTAACTCTTTTCAGCCAAAGCAAATGGTGCAAAGTTACAATGAAATCCCAGACACAGAACGCTGACCTCGCAGGGGAACTGCATGGGAGGATTAGTGTGGGCACAACTGTCAGACTGAAATTTAAATCGCAGCCAACTCTTTTATCTTGTCTGGAAAAAAAAACCGGAAATAGTGCAACAAACTGTTATTTGTTTATTGGATACCTGAAAGTATTTAAACACATTTTAAACACAAGCTATGTAAAAAAAAAAACAACAAAAAACGGCTCATTACTACAACATGAGAAATCATGCAATAGTCCCTGGTGGTTTATATACACTGGTGAACAAAAAGAACCAATTCTGGACCTCTGGCATATCGACACGGACAAGACATAAAATGAATCAAAGATATATGTCGATCTTTTTAAACAACAAATAGCAACCCATCACTAGATATCTGAAGGGTTCAGTTAAAAGGTGGAATCAACCTGTGTGTTTGGTATGTTTTCTACCTTTTCATTTCTGCTCTTAATCTGCACAACAACCACAATGACTGACATTTCAATTTGACACTAATCAGCTTTTTTTTTAATAATGCCAAAGTGAAAACAGATCAATAAATTCACCTGTTGATGCAAACTCATTACCAGTGCAGCCTGTTATTATTAGAATTCACATAAGTTGGATAAACAGTGATGTTTGGCATTGGTTGGGTGTTTCCTCTGTTTTAATTTGATACGCAACACTTGAAATCAGCCACTTGCGCAGCAAGTAAACAAAACACCTTGTACCAACAGTATGGCCAAACATTAAAGACTAGTAAGTACGTGTATGTAACATGGATGGTTATGGCTGGGGAAAAATATTAAAAAAAAAAAAAGAAAGAAAGAAAAGAAGAGTAGTATACCATCTCTGCTACCACTTAAAAGGTGTCAGAATGTGAAATTAAAGATTGACTGCAAAGAAAGTTGTTTACAGATGTTGCTTTAACATGTTAATTTTGCCTTTCACATGAATATACTGTTATTTAATATTCACCAATTGTACACCTTATTCAAAACAAGAACTGTTATAGTAGCTGCGTTTGTTTCATTATCAGCTCAGGGATTCAGTGCCAGTACCTGTTGCCTTATATTGTGTGATCCCTACATATTAACTTTGACGTAAACATTTAATTCATAAATCTGTAAGTGAACACTTAAGACTAGAAATATATTCAGCGGCTGACTTACCGACTAAGGAATTGAATTCATTATTAATTGTAATGAATAAGTTTCCTTTTAGTTAAGAGAATTGCATATACAAGTGTTGCAGTAGTGATTCACCAGATGCAGCTTTGCAAAGATTAAACAGAAAAATGTTGAAAAAAGAAAAAACCTTAAGTAAATCAGGAGTTCTTGTTTGCCAGAAAATATGTGGGAGACATAAAGTAGAAGGCTATCATGTTAAACCAAAGATTTTGTGTAATCTAAACTAGCTTCATTACCATAAAAACATTTCCACTATTATGGCGGCATCATACTGTGGTCAGACCCTGAAAGGTAAATATTTGCAGCAAAACACAATGAAATACCAAAGGACCACCTGCAGCTGTTTGCAAGTAGAATTCCCAGTAAGACAAAAACCTCAAAAATACAGCCAAGGCTACATTGAAATAGCACAGAAATAACAGCCTTAAAGTCCAGAGGTGGCCAAGTCCTTTGTTCAGTTGATTTGAGGACATGGAAACAGGAGATCACTGGTAGTCCCTATGCAACCTGACAGGTCTCAAACACCAAAACACACAAAGATCCAACACTGGAACTGCTACACTTGTTCACCTCAATTGGGTATTCAGCGAGTTTGAGTTTTATATTAGTACTTTATTCAAGATGTGGAGACTTTTATTTCCATTTTGACATTAAATGATCATTTTCTGTTGATTAGTATGACACATTTTTAAAACAACAAAACATAAAAAAGGTGAGTCAGGGTTGTATGTGAACTCTTTGTATCCAACAGGCTGGGTTTATAGCTGTTACCTGCTGGACTGGTGACTACCAGAGTCCACCAGGTGTTTTCAGTCCAAACCTCTCCAGTCTCAGAATGTGTTCTTGATCTTGCTGGCTACCTGCATTAATATCTCTCCTGTCTTCTTCTGCCAGTTCAGGACGTGTTTGGACTCGGCACACCACATCTCTCCATGGCGGGGCTCTGCATTCTCACAGCGCTTTCGCACCTCTTCCTGCTGCTCCTGATGGATGGTTAAACACACAACCACAGTTGTTAGCAGTAACTGCCATGCAGGTTTATAAAAGCAGCTGTGTGTATGTTTTGAAAGAAGCTATTCACAACAGGAGAACAGACATCTGTAGCTGAAGCTGTATTTTTCAGTGTAGTTCTGACTTGTCAACCATAGGTTTTACAGGATTTAGTCATTACAGTTAGAAGGATATTTAGCTGCGGTGTAAATGTAACTACTGGCACAAAAGTGGCACAAGTCTCATACCCAGATAAGGTCAGGCCATTACAGGATACTTACCTCTGTGCCATGTTGCAGCTCAAACTTATAGAAAAGAGCCCAAGCATCTCCCAGATCTGGCTCAATCTTTACTGTCCTGAGGAACCACTCTCTGGACTTGGTGATCTTACGCTCACTCCAAAACAACCTGAAATGTGTGCATGAGATTTCATTTGAAATTTTTTAAAAGGTGTTATAGCAAATGTTTTGCTAAACAGACAGTAAAACCAGAACTGCAGATAAATATTTATTGTATGTACTAAGAGCAGAGCTTATTGCTGAGGAGGAGAGTGGAAAACAGTGAAAAAAAAAAAAGCAGTCATACTTGGCTACAGCGAGCAAGACGTGGGGATCATGTTCGCACTTCTTCAGAGCGTCTACACTCTTAGTCTTCCTTTGGGGCCTGGCCTCTAAAAACACTGCCTCGGCCCATAGGATACCTTTATAGGAAGGAAACGAGAGTAGAGTGAAATTGAGAATTTGAGACTGCAGACAGGAACAGAAAATATAGAAAGCTACTGACTCATGTTAACAAGCTCTCATTTTGGTAAGACAGTTAGGACATGTACTTTATTTTATGCATGACAATTTTTACAACTGTTGTTTACAGTTAGATTATTTCTCTTAAAATTCACTATATCACAATTCCAGTGGGTCAAAAATTTACATACACTCAGTTGACTGTGCCTTTAAACAGACTGGAAAATTCCTGAAAATGATGTCATAGCTTTAGAAGCTTCTGATTAGCTACTTGGGTCAATAGGAGGTGTAGCTGTGGATGTACACTATATTGCCAAAAGTATTCGCTCGCCTGCCTTCACATGCACATGAACTTGTGCAACAACCGATTCTTAATCCATAAGGTTTAATATGATGTTGGCCGACACTTTACAGCTATAACAGCTTCAAGGCCACAAGGTTTAGGAGTGTGTTAATGGGAATTAATGGGAGGTCAGACACCGATGTTGGACGAGAAGGCCTGGATATAGTCTCCGCTCTAATTCATCCCAAAGGTGTTCTATCGGGTTTCACTGGAACTAAGGGGCCAAGCCCAGCTCATGAAAAACACCCCCACATCATAATCCCCCCCCTCCACCAAACTTTACACTTGGCACAATGCAGTTAGACAAGTTCCGTTCTCCTGGCAACCGCCAAACCCAGACTTGTCCATCAGATTGCCAGACAGGGAAGCGTGATTCGTCACTCCAGAGAACACGTCTCCACTGCTCTAGAGTCCAGTGGCTGCGTGCATCCGACGCTTTGCATTGCACTTGGTGATGTAAGGCTTGGATGCAGCTGCTTGACCATGGAACCCCATTCCATGAAGCTCTCCACACACTGTTCTTGAGCTAATCTGAAGGTCACACGAAGTTTGGAGGTCTGTAGCTATTGACTCTGCAGAAAGTCAGTGACCTCTGTGCACTATGTGTCTCAGCATCCGCTGACCCCACTCTGTGATTTTATGTGGTCTACCACTTCGTGGCTGAGTTGTTGTCATTCCCAATCACTTCCACTTTATTATAATACCACTAACAGTTGACTGTGGAATATTTAGTAGTGAGGAAATTTCACGACTGGACTTACTGCACAGGTGGCATCCTATCACGGTACCATGCTGGAGTTCACTGAGCTCCTGAGAGCGACCCGTTCTTTCACAAATGTTTGCAGAAGTGGTCTGCATGCCTAGGTGCTTGATTATATATACCTATAACCATGGGAGTGGTTGGAACACCTGAATTCAATGATTTGGATGGGTGAGTGAATACTTTTGGCAATATAGTGTATTTTAAAGCCTACCTTCAAAATCAATACCTCATTGGAAAATCAAAAGAAACCAGCCAAGACTTCAGAAAAAAATTTGTGGGCCTTCACAAGTCTGGTCCATCCTTAGGAACAATTTCCAAGCACCTGAAGGCATCACATTTATCTGTGCAAACAATACTACACAAGTATAAACATCATGGGACAACGTAGCTGTCATACTGCCCAGGAAGGAGACATGTTCTGTCTCCTAGAGATGAACGTAACTTGGTTGAAAAGTACAAACCAATCCAAGAACAACAGCAAAGGACCTTGTGAAGACACTGGAGGAAACAGGTAGCGAAGTATTTACAGTATATCCACAGTAAAACGACTCCTATATTGACATAACATGACAGGCTTCTCAGTGAAGAAGCCATTGCTCCAAGACCTCCATAAAGAAGGCAGATTACTGTTTGCAGCTGCACATGGGTAGAAAAATCTGACTTTTTGGAGAAACAAAAACTGAAC
The DNA here is from genome assembly GCF_001952655.1 of Monopterus albus. Lineage (NCBI taxonomy): Eukaryota > Metazoa > Chordata > Actinopteri > Synbranchiformes > Synbranchidae > Monopterus > Monopterus albus. The sequence goes on along the minus strand of NW_018127971.1, from coordinate 859,086 downwards.
TGTATGGCCATAATGACCATCATTGTGCCTGGAGGAAAAAGGGGGAGGCTCACAGGCCAAAGGACACCATCCCAACCATGAAGCACAGGGGTGGCAGCATCACATTATGGGAATGCTTTGCTGCAGGAGGGACAGGGCATTTCACAAAACAGATGGCATCATGAACTTCTGACCCACTGGGAATGTGATGACAGAAATAGAAGATGAAATAAATCTTTTTCAAGTTTCACCTGAATTGGGGCACTCCTGCAGGGCTTTGGCCATCAGTGTGTTAGCAATGTTCTTCAGTCCGGCCCTGAACTCCAGTCTCACTGACTCCAACCTGGTTAATATGATCACATATATACCTTATTAAATTGGCATACATCCCAGTTTGGGTTTCTGTGCTGCTTTTAAAGAAAATCTGTTTAATAAATTTGGTAAAAGCTCATTTAACAGTTTCATAAAATAAATTAATCATAAATGTGTTTTTCAAATGAACATATTCCCTAACATATACATTTTTACTGTTCACTATTATAGAAATTAGCCAAACAATTCACTGAAAAGGTACAAGCATAGCTCAGTTGAGCCTCAAGACCCATATGAACACAACACACGTGACACATTTCAAGCTAAATCTCTTCCTCTGGCTGCATCCTGCTTTGGCATATCACACTTTCTTTACTGTGTGTTTCCTCACCATAGCTCAGGGTTCTGGGGGTTCTTGAGTCGTGCCTTCTCCAGGATTGCTCTGGCTCTCGTCAGCTGTCCCACACTCTCTTCAAGATGCGACAGCAACAACCACAGGGGCACCGAGTGGGGGCATTTTTTCAACTACAGCCACAAACAAGACATTAACTACTTATTAGAGAAACACACACTTTCACCAAAAACACATCTGTCTAAAATGTCTTCAAAAGTGAAATCCCCTTATTTTATACTGACAAACTGTGCCCTACATACATCCTCCACCTTACCCCTTGGTTGTAGGCCTCTCTGGCCTTGTCCATGCTTTCACACTGCTCCTCTATCTGGCCTCTCATCATCCAAAGCTTGGGGAAGTCCTCGTAATGTTTCAGGGCTTCAGTACACAACTCCTGGGCAGCTTCTATGTTTCCCAACACCCACTCCAACTTCACTGACTTCATGAACACCTGTAGAGATATACATATATACAAACACACAAACACAAGCTGTTCAGCCAGGAAATTATGTATAAACAAAACCCACAAACAATTTATGCAATGCAAATACCTTACCAGCTTTCAAATGAATCAAATACCAAGTTTCTAATAAACAGCCTAAACGCATAAGTGCTCCGTTAACACCACACAGCTGTCTTATCTGACAGGACGATCAGTACAGCCAGCATTCAATCAGGCTCTCTTAATCATATCTGTCTGCAAATACAAACAGATAAGTAAAAGGAGTGTAGCCACGTCGCCCGATAGACAGACTAGTAGACAGCACTGCCGTCGATCTGAGTGGTGCTGACTGGTACAAGGTGTAGAAACCTGGCAAGCCTGAACCTGAGAACGACAAGACGCTTGTTGAAACTACCTCAAATTCAAGATACTATTAATTTAGCATTAAGCACAGGCATTAAAAGAAGAGACCTCATAATCATGGCAGCCTAAAACATGGGTCAGAGCTCTATTTAGAGCAACAGTATTTAATGATAAAAATGTCCCTGCTGGTACAGAGGGTCACAGCAGAACAGTTAAAAAGGACAAGAGATTAAACACAGAACACTTCCACTGTACAAGCCATCATCCAAAAAAGTTAAGGAAATGCGTTTTTAAGAAAATGCCTCCCTTTCTTTTGACTTCTCTTTCAGGGCAGTTTTATAATCCAACAAATACCAGCTGACAGTACAACATGAAGGTTTTAAGTGACAAACATTTGATGTATTAGAAATTAAACAAGGAGAGCATTTGTTAACCCTTTTCCAACAAATAATTGGATTTGTGCAGTGTAGCACCCATGAGCTTAAAATAAGGAATTCTCTGGGTCTTTCTCTCACACACACACACCCTGGCTGTTGGGGCACTGCTGCGGGCCTTGGCCAGCAGTCGACGGGCTCTTTCATACTCATTATTCTCAGACTCCAGTTTGACAGCAGCAAGCCAGATCTCCTCACTGTTAGGGTTAGCCTAGGAAAATACAAAGAGGAGGCAGAGACAGACAGTGTACAAGTAAGTGGAGAGGAAAGAGGAAAATAGAGTTAGACACAGGCTCAAATGAATACTGCATGAACACATCAAAGTTTACATAACTGCATCATCACCTGGAAGGCCAGGGCGAGGATACTTCTGGCTGCAGGCACATCCTCAGCCAGCCACTTGGACTTGGCCCCCATCAGCCACAGGACCTCTGCTTTGGGGCAGTGAGCCACAGCTCTCTGGAGCAGGGCCTCCAAAGACTCCCTGAGAGATACAATAAGCCATGAGTAATGAATGGGAGGATACGATAAAACGGTAAAAGTCAGGTTTTGATTACCGTTTGCTATATTTAGAAACCAAATCTGGTTACCTGGTACCGTGGCTCTTCTCAAAGTAGGCAGCTCGAAGCCAAACACTTTTCTTACTGGGGAACACCTGCAGAGCATGGGCATAGATGGCCCTGGCACACTCCAGTGCTCCATGGGCCACGCACTGAAACACAACAATTCTCAATTAAGCTCTGACGGCAAGGGAATGAGCCATATGAATGACCCTTCTGGGGTGCTTACACTCTCTGCATCCTCCATCCAGGTGTGTTTGCGGTCCTCCTCCTCAATGCCAATCCCTATGACAGCCCTTATTACCGCCTGGCAGGTAGCCACACTGCCTGCTTTGTCACACTCTTCTGCATCCTGCAGGACAAGAAGAAGCATTTAGGAGGAAAGAGACTGTGGATGGCACACACACACACACACAAAATGAAAATATACAAAGTTAAAGCAGGAACTACTGACCCCAGTAGTGGGTCAGGAATGATGGAGTCATTTACACTGAAACACTTGCATATCAAATATGTCAATGATAAATGTCTTCTACTACTGAGACCAGAAATCTCTAAATGATGATATCAATTAGGTATCAAAACTGATATCAATTTAGATTAGTTACAGCTTATAAATAATTTGTCTGGTAAACTCTGCATATTTTGTGTAAAGAGCAAAGCACCAACTCAGGATACCTTTATACACAAACAGATTCATTTTAAAAGGGCACACTCCAGTGCTCCATGGGCCACGCACTGAAACACAACAATTCTCAATTAAGCTCTGACGGCAAGGGAATGAGCCATATGAATGACCCTTCTGAGGTGCTTACACTCTCTGCATCCTCCATCCAGGTGTGTTTGCGGTCCTCCTCCTCAATGCCAATCCCTATGACAGCCCTTATTACCGCCTGGCAGGTAGCCACACTGCCTGCTTTGTCACACTCCTCTGCATCCTGCAGGACAAGAAGAAGCATTTAGGAGGAAAGAGACTGTGGATGGCACACACACACACACAAAATGATAAAAAACTCCACACATCATTTAAAGTTCATCTGTTGTTGAAAGAGTTTACTGGCAAAAGGCCTTAACCACATACTTTGCCAGAGGTGGGGTAGTCAAGGAAAACATAAAACATTGTGAAAAGAGATGAGTACAGTAAAGACCTGTGATTGCAAAACTACTGTGAAAATCAGTAAGCAAAATGTCAGTCACAGTGCTGGCTTGTATTCTGTTGTACCCAGATAAAATCACAGAGAATACTTTGCCAAAGTATGTTGGCAAGCTGTCAAAGCTGACAAACACATAAAACTGACTGCTTGTTCAACACCAAGTTTAAAAGACCTTATAATTCACACGTTTGTTAATATACACACATACATATATATGCGCACACACATAAAATCATAATAAAATCTATAGGGTGGATTTATCGAGTGATTATAGAGTATACATTTCATCAGTAACTTTGAATTACTTCTTGTTCAGTGCATAATTGTCTTGTAACCTCAGGGAATACAATTAATTATTCAAAGGAGAAAGTCTCTCTCTTCCATAAACAGCTACAGGAAACCCTGCTCTGTGACATCAAAGAAACTGCAAAGGCATGTGCACATACCTGTATCCACTGCTCTCTGTTGATCTCCACACCGTTAGCATGCAGAGAAGTGATGGCCCTGTCAATGATCTTGTCCACCATCTGAGTGTTGCCGTTGGCCTCTTCCAACTTGGCAGCAGTGATCCAGATGTGACGATCGGTGGGGATGTTCTCTCGAGCTTTGTTTAGGACGCGACGAGCGTTTTCGTACGTCTCTAACCGGGCCAGTGCCAGCCATAGCTACAGGACAGAGAGCAGTAATTAGATATGAAGGTAAGTGTCAAGGTTTATATGTTGCATTGCAGTGTGTGGTGTCCTGTTGGTCCGATATCATAGTGCTAAACATACCTCCACACTAGTAGGGCAACACTCCACAGCTCTGCTGAGCATGATCCTGGCATCCTCTGGCTCCTCTAGCTCCACAGCTGTCTTCCACAGTCGCACTGACTTGGACACATTCTCCAGCGCTACACAATTATACAAATGTTAAGTCATTTCACTGACATGTTTATTTCAAGTGACTTACAATGTGTGAACAAGCCCGTGTGTTGCTCAAGGCAACTAACTGTCGTAAACCTTTGACCTTGCTGCAACAGCTTCTCTTTTTAAACAATTGGCCATTCAGGCACAACAACAGCAACATTTATACACAGACCTAAGTATATTTACACTGGAAATACACACAAAAACAGAAGTGGATACACTACAGATTTCAGTGAATATACAGGCAATAAAAACAAGCACTAGAGAAGGCAGGGAGCAAAGTAGACTGGAAGCAATTGAACATGTAGAGGCGGAGACAGCTCTACCACAGAGGAAGCGGCACATCCATCTCTGTCATTGGGGTATGCTGCTGGGAAATACTGGTGTGTGTGTGTGTGTGCATGCGAGGGCACTGACACCATGGTTCAAATAGGGTGCCTTGCCTTGGCAGAAAACCAGAACCACAGCTGCCAAATGTAGCCTTAAGAAATCTTTTATACAATCTTATATGTACAGTCACTGAATAGTGAGTTGTGTGTGGGTGCTTTTATGAGACAGTGGAAAAACTGAGACTGGTTTTGAATATTCATTGCAGAAATTTCTGTCTTCCTTTCGTCAAGCAAATTAGTACATTTCAATTGATGCATTCACTGCTGAGAAAGTACACAAACTCCCCTCATAACAAAATAAGAGCAACATCATTTCAAAACCTCAACCCATGGCTTTCTGACAATGGATACACACTAACAAGAAAACAAGTTAAAAGCATTACTTTAGTAATTTTTAACTCTATTGTTATAGATGCCTTACCCTTCCTGAGGACTCGTTTCTTGGCCCTGATGTCCGTCTCCAGCTCTGCAGCTCTGATGTAGATACGGACAGACTGCGGCAGGTGGCGGACAGCCTGAGCTACCACGGCTTTAGCTGTGTCGCCAGGCTGGAGCCGAGCTGCCTCCAGCCACACATCCTCACTCTGGAGGGCAGAAAGACATGACTACATCAACAGAGGGGCAAAGACTGAAATGCTTACCACTTTATGCAATGATACAGTATCCAGGGAAATATTATAATATTAGATTTATTGTGAATAAACAAACCAATAACCTCCACCACAGCATAAACTCTGGATGAGCTAATGATATACATCTATTTACACATGCACTTAGGCCTGTAACGGATGCATAATGTTATCATCCTTTACCTTAGGACACATCTCTGTGCCTTTCATGATCAGGTTCCTGGCTACCTGCAGTTTGCCAGTCACCTCCTCCAGCCTGGCAGAGGCAATCCAGGCAGGTGGGTGATGGGGATTGGTCTCCCTCACAGATTTCAGCAGCAGACGAGCTTTCTTAATGTCGCTGGATTTAAAGAGTCAAAAAGCAACCATGAGACACTTACAATTTATTTCACAAACATAAACTCTAGGAGCTTATGGGTGTCCTGGTGTGTCTCTACCTAATGTCCCCTCCATGTGTGGGGATCATGGAGTTGAGATCTGTCAGGTAACCCTTAGGATCCACCACTGTCTGTCCACTCACTGAGTCTGACACCTTAAAACAGATCAAAAGGCAGGCACAGGGTGACAGAAAGAGAAAAAATAAATCCTCTTTACTGGGGTAATGTGTGAAGAATATGAATGACAGAGTATGGAAAAAGTAGCTGAGGGTCACGTATTACTTACCTGACTGAGCCTCATGTCCATGAGTGTGTTCCTGGCCTGACCAATTTTCCTCATGTCGAGCTCTCCTGTCCCTGGTGTCATCAAGCCAGGAGTCATGCTTCCGGGGTAAGGTGTGTTCAGACCTCCCAGCTAGTGGAGAGAACAAACAATGATAATGGAGCGGCACATTACAGTCAGAATTTTGCTACACTATGTTGAAAAAGCTTATGAAACAGAGCTCTAGATCACATCGGTATGACACTGTCTCACCACTGTGAACGACACATGTAAAAACTATGAGCAATGGCTTTCCTATGCTACAATAATGGACCACAAAGTGCTTAATGTTCAAAGTGATAATGTAAGCTTTGAAAATGCAATATGTACATGGCAAAAACAGACAATTTTTAATCAACAGGGCATGTTTCCATTTGTTATCAATTCAAATATGTGTAATACTGGAGGTCGCCTGTTTCCAGTGTGATATCCTGACTCCTGCTGGTGCTGGCTGAAAATGCATCATGTCATTCATTATTATTTGTTTTTATGTGGACATCTACAATAGAGGTGTGTGTTTTTTGCATGCACACTGACCCCTTGCAGAGGATCAACAGAAGTGTGGTTCTCTCCGGTCTGCAGGTGCTTGGAGAAGAAACTGTCTGGGACAGGGGTGAGTTTCTCATAGCGGGGATTCCTCTGGCGCTTGTTCCTCGCATCTCCCACCTCAGGGATGCTCAGCCACTCCTCTTCTGATACCTCTGCCAACTTCCTCTGTGAGGAGACAAAAAATTGAGGGAAAAAAGATGTGAATCAACTTGAATCGTCAGCAATGTGGGTTCTTTGTAACTAACATACAGCACTATACAGCAGAGACAAAATACTACATGTCCCTAAAAGAAGCTGTGTCTCTCTTCTGAGACAGCAGAGGAAAACTGGGTGATCATGGGTGGAAAAGGGCAACAGTTTGACATATCATAATCATCATCATGTCAGTTATTTACCTTTAAATCTGAGAACTGCTGCTGTATTTTGGGTCGCTCCATACGATATTTCTCAATTTCTTCCTTTTCTCTCAGCTCTCTGAAAATATAAAAGACAACATTAAACCTTGCAAATGCATAAGATATCAAAGAGGGAAATAACGTGTAAAGCTACGAAGGGGTATGCTTTTACCCTAAAACTCAGGGGGAAAAATATTAACAGATTTTATAGCAACCTTCTTTCTTTGCGTCTTTCATCCATTCTTTTGTCCAGTGCTGCATATATTGCATCTGCTTCTTCATCATCCTTTTCATAGGGACCACTGGAGAACAAGCTACCTGCATACCCATTAAACTACAAGAAAATAAGCAACATAATGTGGTTAGCATAAGAAAATACATATATTTAATTTACATAAATTTGTCTTCTGGTCAACTTTGAATTTTCAGTGGATGAATAAACACATTGAAAATGACCTACAGCATCAACCATAAACATCAAATAACAGCCAGGGACAATTCAATCATAGACACCTCATCATAGTTTGTGTCATTCAGATCCTCATCATCCTCCTCCTGGTTCTTTTTCATCTGGTCTCCAACCGTCCGCTTCCCCGGGGGTGCATGTCGGTCATCCACTGGATCGTTTGCATCACGAGCCGGGCCAATATCAGATCGGGTGGTGAAACCAGTTGCACTGAAAGGGAGCAAATATTTAACATGTCACACAAAGAAAAACAGGACATGGGACTCATGGTGAGTATGCACAGGAAATTTCAACAAACATTTTATGCTGTTTCTTTTGTCTGGGCTTACCAGATATCAGTATGTAAAAACTAACTAACATTTCACTAAAAAAACTCAAAAATTACAGAGAAGTTAAGAAAATAAACACAAAATGTTTAAGTAGAGCTTGTTTTTATTTTACTTTCTTCACTTACTTTTTGATTCCTCTTCCATTAATTACATTTCAACTCCTGAGGTTTATCTGGCCATACCGAGCTGACTGACATCCCTGTTCATTCAACAAGTTAGCTACCTTACTGTTGTATAATGCTCGGCGTCGTATCAATATAATTGAACCTAATGCATTAACAATGGCTGACATTGTTTATGCTGGGTCAGCAGCCAGCATAACTAGTTATATTATAACGCACGACAGTTTGCAAAACCACTGGCTTCGCCCAACAGACATACTGTAACTAAGCTTTGTAGCTACACTGCTACTGGTAGCTAGCAAACTAGCGGAGTACGCTACAGCTATCTTACATGTCCGTGCAGATTCTAGCTTAGCTAGCTTACCCTCTGCCAAGGCCAGGAACGTAGCCCAGAGGAGCGGGCATCCCCAGACAGTAGCCCCCGCAGATGATTTGGGGACAAGTTTAGGTGCTTGCTTCACTGTGGCGCTAGCCATCGTTATTCTAACGAGGAGGAGGCTCAATGCCGGATAAACAACAGTCGCACTTCCGTGAACAGCGACCCCATCCTTCTGGAAATATCTATTGGTGTTTGCAACAGCGCCCCCGCAGGACAGGATAGTTACTGCTTATTTTCATTTGTCTTAACTATTGGTTCAAAATCGCTGGTGTGAATCCTATAACGTGTTTAGTTACCGCCTCTGTATGTGTCACTGTGTAAATGAAATGATTTCTTTAGAATATTTGTGTTTCATGCTGATATCAGTTTTCCAGGGAAACCACCGGAGGGCGCCACATCCTGACAAACAATAGGCCTATTGAAGTATTGCAATTAATCAAATTTAAAGTATGCCTATAGGATTTATAAATCAGTGTTCTGGGATTTGAACAATTATAGCAAGGACAAACAGATTAAGAAACAGTTTTTATCCGAGAGCTATTGTTGCTTTAAATGCTGCTAAAACCTTAAAATTTGAATGATTGATGGGATTTTACGGGAACTGTGCAATAGTCAGATGTGTATGGATGCGAGTGTGTAAATTTGTTGGGTTTTATTGTTTATGATTATTTTTTATCATCGAAGGATTGCATTTTTAATTTTGTTGTACAATGTACAATGACAATAAAGTTTAAGTTAAAGTTAAGTTATTTGGTATTTTTGCAGTGACATATTGAAAGTCTTTATATTTTGTGCACTTCATGAAGTACTATGTTGTTGTATAACACTCCTAGACCGAATTTAGTGTTCCCTGATATTTTGTGATTGTATATATTGATGCATTATTCTACATTTTTAAGTTAAAGTTAAGTTATTTGGTATTTTTGCAGTGACATATTGAAAGTCTTTATATTTTGTGCACTTCATGAAGTACTATGTTGTTGTATAACACTCCTAGACCGAATTTAGTGTTCCCTGATATTTTGTGATTGTATATATTGATGCATTATTCTACATTATTGTAATATTCTCATAATCCCTTTTTTAAGGGCATTAATGTAAACTTCAAAGACATATATAATAACAATGGTAATTAAATTCATTTAAGGAAGCAGCATAATATGTTTTTTGTGTATTTTAAAAGGCTTTTATTTCTTTCCTCAACTAAGTGTTATCAATGGACTTGCAACCCTAGTTGTGTCATATATGACATGTCAGCCCCTGAAGGTTGCATATTTCCCATTCCATATGAACCTTCCGGGTTTTTAATTTAAATCAACAGGGCCCCTGCATTTAAAAGGATTGAACAAGAGCCACTTTAGTGGACGCTAACTGAAGTGCTGCTCTGTAAAATTAGTTAATAAAATACTGATATGGACTTCAGGCCATCTTCTCAGAGAAGATATTTGCATTCATAGAGTTAATAAAGCCTTACATTTAAAGTGATTTCAATGTCATTCTGACAGGAATGTTGCTGTATTACAATGATTACTTATCTTACATTATTAGTGAAAATATTCTTGTTGGAGTCTATTTTCAAACACAAGACAGAAAAGTGTAATAAAAGGCAATTACATTCTAACATGACATTTCTGGGTTTCCTCCCATGCGATGAAGTGAGGTCATGCATCAATTACTTTCAATCACGTTTAACTTCAACCATCCAGACTCAGAGCCTTGGCCCAGGCCTTTAAATTTTTCTTCATTTACATTGCCTGGAGGCCAGACATTATTTCACTCCTGGGAGAAGATATTATGATGAAAATGGACTGTCAGACACATTCAAAGATATATAGCTCACATAGCCAATGACCAATTTAAACATGAAAAGCAAGTCAGGCCTTGATTTCATCGGGCTATTGCCCTGCTTCTTTTAGTTTTTTTTGTGACTGTAGTTAAATGATCACAAATGTTAGTTGATTTTTTTAATCATATAGAGAAAATATGGTAATGCACTGTTTCAATTCACATAATACATTTTGTAAATGTGAAACCAGTTCATACATTACATGTTTGCATGCTCGTCATAGTGCTGACACATGACTGTGTTATCTAGGTTTGTTGCATTAGTGATAAATAAATCCCAAATAATCCTGGCCAATATTAACAAAGAGAAAGTCCTGCAGACCCTGGTTCAAGCACACATGTAGAGAATGTGTTATTAGTAAAGCTGTAAGACAGGAATTAATATCTGTCCTATCTGTCAGAACGGCTGTCCAGAGGTTCACCTAAATAACAGTACTTCAGTCCTGGCTGACCTTACTCTGCTGAGCCACTCTGCAGCTCCCTGATGGTGACCCGATCTCGTTCTTAACATGCTGGTGTCTCAGGGCAGACCCGCCCTGTCTTTATTATTTTACTTCTTTACACATCACATTCAAAAACCACATATAAAACCTCCACTATGCTCATCATAAGTGCTTATGCCCCATTGTTCCTTTGTAAATGTCCTGCACTGTTTTATCTTCCAAATTTTGTGTTGCAACAATAAGAAAAAGATGTTCATATAATAACAATAAACATTAATATAGAACAAATGGATATACATGTATGAAGAAGAATGTGAACATACTAAATAAATAAATAAATAAAAGATCTAATATTCCAGCAAATAACATCATGTCTCATTTATGGTCCACTGACTGATGAGAAAGCTGCTTTCTGCAAGAAAGAAGCACAGGTGGAGGTATGTAGAGACGACTGGTTCACTGATGCATCATCGACAATCACACACCTACACACGCACACACTGAGACATCATTCATACTGTCTGTGGTGCATTGTGAGTTAATTCTGGTTAATTATTTTCAACAATACAATATGAGTGGAACAAAAAGAAGCAAAGTAGGACTAGACATCATCATTTTTCACTATTACACACATATACTAACACACAGTCTACGTTTAAAAAGCCTGACTTTGTGCACAGCTGTCCCAGGAGAATTAATGATTTATATAGCACCAATTACTGACTATGTAATATTCTTAAACAAAGACAAGTGTCCTTGTGAAAGGACAACAGTAAATTGCAATTAGGGCCTTTCTTTAGGAGTGCCCATCCAATGTTGTTTTGGGCAACAGACACTCAAATAGAATTGCATTGATCCACTGAGCTTAGTATGACAAAAAAGCTTTGAATAAGGACAATGCGGTAATTAGTCTAGGGCCGGTTCTGTTCAAAGGGAAAAGATGGCAGATTTTGTGCTTTGAATACTACAGTGACAAACATGGCATAGTGTGTGTGCATTGTGAGTCAATCATATTGGAAATGATTGATTAGACTAATTACAATGTAAAGAAAAAAGACCCTTTCTACTCCTCTCCTTAAGCAGTAATAGTTGAGTTGTATGATAAAGACATGCAGAGTACATATAATAACACTAAACTCAAAGTAATGAGGACTGGTGAGATGTTCTCTAGCTGTAGCGTGCACTATTACTAAAAGCAATCAGTTTTACTGACAAGAAAGGGGAGCAGGTGAATGACACTCATGCTGGTTTGGTAAAAGGTTTTCATATTTTTCATTCATTAAAAGTCTGACAGCTAACATGATCCAATGTAGAGTTAATTTGTCTCCCTATTGGATGAGCAGATAAATGAGATTATTGACTGAAACTGTTCTTCCAGCCTGTTGTTTGACTGAGACTGGTATTTGGCTGGATTATTTAGAAACAGTGAAGGCTGTGATGTAATCAGTTTTCTCTGTCCCTGTCTTTTGTTGAGAGGAGAGGAGAGGAGAGAGGAGGAGAAAGGAGGAGGGGGGAAGAGAGAGGAAGAGAGGAGAGGAGAGTGCTACACTGCTTGAGTTTTGACAGTTATGGACAGCAAAAACCAGATACATGGAGTGGAAGAGACAGGAAGAAAGAGAAGATATGATGTGTTTTCAAAGAGAAGTAGGGAGTGACATAGAGAGAGAGGGGGCACTCAGCATCCTGTCATACTCAGAAATATGAAGATTGAATAAACCTGGATTCTTTCCAGTCAGAATCATCTCAGGGGACCCAGCAAGAAAAGATATTTTATATATAAAGATGACATGAATATCACTGCCTTCTTATCTGCCATTTCATGCCAGCAAATCTGTTTTAGTATTGTCTTAAATCAGGGCTCAATGTTTGTTTTTCATCTTTATTTAGTTCTCTGCATTCAGAGAGTTGTTCCCTTGTGAAGATAACAGACATTGTGATGGAGATACATTTTAATGCAATAAGACTGAGAGTCAATTATTTTATGTGCTGCTCTGATATCAGCCACCATCAGTGGCTGTGGTTAACAGCAGAAAGGATTAAAACATTAGTCCACAACATCCCACAGCTGTTCAGCTGAAGTGAGATTTGTTTATTATAAAACCAATGCATTGATTAATTTGTCATTTTCATACTTATCAAGCAATCCTGAAAGAGATCAGACTCATCAAGACAGAAATGGTTCATCAAAAGACAAAGGTGATAGCTCAGAACATGGTTGTATTGATTTGCAGTGACCTCCCCTCTGAGGAGACAAGTGGACCTGAACCATGCCAGGAAAATACCTCAGCACAAAGTAAGAGAGCCAGCTGACTGTCCCTCACTACAGTAGTCAGCCATGACATTCTCCTTGTGACCATCATGCATGCATTCACAGTCACTTGGTGACCTCACAAACATAGAAGAAAAAACATGTATGAGGTTTTTTTTTATGTTTTTAACAGTTCAGCTTCTAACACTGTTTGATACACTGTAGTAATTTGCAAGAGTGAGGTTACCGTCAGA
>NW_018127971.1:832984-845772 GCF_001952655.1 Monopterus albus | reverse complement strand
CCGTGCCTGTTTTTATGGATGTATACACACACACACACACACACACACACACACACACACACACACACAGAGAATCAAACATATATATGACACACACACACAGGCTCACAGACTGCAGAGCAGGATACAAGAGGTGATGATCAGGGAGTGGCAAAGGAAATATATCTCTCAAATAGGTTCTGTCATCTTTTGCTCTGCATCCTGAATAAATCCAGAGAGGGGACAAAGCTTTCTAAAGGAGGGTTCGCTACAGAATGTGCACACAATTACAGAAAAACCCTCTAGGTTTCTGATTAGGAAAACAGCTCAGGGCCAGAACCTAACACTATAAAGTGGATTCCTCCCTGTCATCTGCACTCATCTCAGTGGAATAAATAGCTTCCTGTGGGAATTCATTAGTTTACTTTCACTTCCACCTGAAAGAGAACTTTTTTCAGATCAGATTAAGTAGAGGCACAAGAGAACTTTTATGCTCTATTGAGATCCAACCTCTGAGCTTTTTTGTTTTTCAGTATAGATTCGTCCAAGGTTAGTCCAGTCTCTCCTCAACTGTTCTTTTCTTCCCATTTTTCTGTTCAATTTGGCACCATTGTTTCTCACAGCTAATTCGGGGACAGCCATTCAACAGGACACCAGCTTTGGAAAAACCGATGCCACACTCCACTATCAATAGCTTCTCTATGTCTTTTGAGAAAATGCTCTCTCTCTCTCTCTCTCTCTTTCTCTCTCGCTCTTTGTCCTTAAGGAGAGCTCTAGCACAAGCCCAGGACATTCCTTTTTCTTCATGGTATCAGCCACAATCTGGCTGTTTGCTGTACAAACAGAGTTTTTTGTGTTGCGTTGTTGTGCAGATGAGTTGTACTGTCACAGCAAGTGAACAAAGGGCTTTTGGTATAGGCAAAGGAGACAGCCCATAAGTGATGGTTTAATACTGACAATAAAAATTTAATGTCATCATCTGTTAGTAATCTAGTGTAGAGATCTACACTTTGCAGGTCCCCATCACTCTGCTTTTTCACAACTGCTTATTACTCAGAAAAGATGCTTTAATCCAATTCTCAGAAGAAACACCTGACTACAAAGTAAGAGTGAACATTAGGAAAAACATTTTCTATCGCTCCGAGCTACTATTCCCATAAGGTTGTCTGTGCTGACACACAAAAACTGTGTTTGAGAAGGTTTGCTCATGTTTTAGGTGCTGTGTTTCTGCCATCTGACATCATATGGACAAGGGACAAGTCTTACCCCTTGATCTCTGCAGGTCCTCGTCTATTCATTATTCACTTCAGTGACCCTCCTCTGAATTAAAGATATGCAAGCTTTGACTGCTCAGTGTTTTATGGGACAAAATGTCCTTGCAGACAGTAGCAAACTTCCAAATTAAGCTTTGTCTTTAAGAGTATGAGGGCATGCATGAGCAAAAGGAAACACAATGAGTACTATAGCATGTATTACTCAGGTTGCATGTGTGTGTGTGAGAGAGAGAGAGAAAGAGTATAGTGTTTTTAATCCTAGTCAGCATGTGCTCTGGTGAAGCCCTGATGGACCAGCTAGTCCTTTGTTACTGGTTGTTCACCTTTTGAGGATCCAGTGCTTCGTGCTTCAGGGAGGGGCCTCATCTTTCAACACAGATGGATTGACTGTCTTGCAGTCTTTCAGGGACATTGTCTCTATTCTACAAAAAAGCACCTGCGCTAAGCAGTCTGCATCTCAATACTGGCAGAATCAATTAGCTGGGTTTGTTGTGAAATTACACACACAAAGACACATTCACAACTTGCTCCCAAATTATCTGCTTTGAAGTGAAGCTTGGCTGTTTGACGGGCAAATATTGGCTGGCGTGGGCGTCTGCCAGGGGACGGCTGTTGTTAGGCTTTTCTGCAGGCATCATTGTAGCTGTTTCCTGGTTTGTGCAGACTTGTATTTGCATATGTGTAGCCCACACATGCTTTATGTCATTAAAGCTCACCACCTTATACTCCACACATTTCACACAAAAAGGACAGCTTATTTCCACGGTACTGCTCAACATGTAAAAACAGATGTATGTCAAGTCAAAGTTAAGTTTTTTTTATATAGCCCAGTATCACAAATTTGCTTCAAGGGGCTTTTAAATTTGTACAGCATATGACACCCTCTGACCACAGACTCTCAAATAGTGTACGGAAAACTACCCGACTCCAAAACCCCTTTAGTGAAAAAAGAGAAAGAAAATAGAAACCTCTGAAAGTAACAGAGGATCCCTCTTCCAGGGACACACAATGGATGTCATGTGAAGAGAAAAAAATTAACAGTATGGACAGTCACAATGACAAAACTGTATATTTTAAACTAAAGAACATGCTCCAGGAAGACATGTGACTTCCAGGTGCCTCCAACAGGCACAAAAATTGGTGTAGAAGCATTTTGGAGTAGGAGGCTCATGCAGTTTTCCTTCATCAGCAATGTTCTTACTGCAGCCTGCACAGATGGACAAAAATGCAATAATTGCACTTATAATTTACATTTTAGCATCATCACAAATGCTCTGATTCAATTGTAAAAGTGGAAGATGGGGATTTGAGAGGCAGACAATTACTGATATACTGATATCTGCTTGAAACTAACTTATTTGTGTGTCTCTTTTGTCAGTGGCATAGCACATTATCCAGTACACTTGATGCCAAAATTGAGACACAACCATCTTGATTGTGTGGAGCAAAGTGTATGTTACTTTATAAAAAGACATTAGTATTGGGTGGCATTTTATCAGGTTTGGAGTCACTTCATTAAAATGATAATAGCGGATCACGTTACAACAACAGACGATATTTCAATTAAAAACATAAAAAAAAAGAAGACCCCTTGTAATATGAGTCTATTTGTTGCCATTGTTAGTTACAACAATAATAAGTGGGACGTGAGTGTGAGAGAAAGACAGAGAGCGAGCAGCGTCTCGTCTGTATCCAGTAACAGCTGGTGTCGGCGCGTAATGACCTTTTGTCTCCCGGCGGTCAGGTACGGAGAGGGGGCGGAGACTCACAAGGAGTAGCTTCATATCGTCCCGGCGTCCCGAGCAGCAAATGGCTGTAGACCGACACAGAGAGAGAGGGTGATCTAGGTTTCTTTTCTTTCAGCACGACAACAGTAAGAGCTCACACAGTGGGCTAGAGAGGGTAAGACGCGCTCTTTACCTTCACACTGAGAACATTTTTTCCGTATCGCAGAAGGATGGGAGAGTCCTGTTGACACCACGGAGAGATACACGCTGAGACCGACTATGGCTGTGGACGGTAGGAGCGCTTCACTCTTCCTTTCACTAAAGCATCCTAACAAGGTTCACAGCATTCATACCGGGACTTAATGTGGCATTCAGCAGTGAGTTCATAGGGACTTTACAGTAGACTACTTTGTGATTTTTAAATCATATCACACCATATATTCATACAATATTGTCATATTGGCATGTGCTTATTCTTTGTTTCTGACAGGATTTCAAATGCTGTCAGGATTAAAGGTTTTCTTTTCTGTCAGGTTAGGTCTTGACATAATCCACTCTGAAGCTTATGAATGAGACCCAGCGCAGTCACAAAGGTGAAAAACATACAGACAAATGTTTCATTCATGCAAGGTCTTGGAATATTTCAGTATTCGCTGTAGTAGCCTACAAATTCTTTGGCTTGCTGGAAGTTAGGTGTCTCTAGAGGTCTGTTTGTTGCTGATAGTCTGTAGTTGTGGGCCAGTGCCTGACTCACCTGGATAGGTTACAGGCAGTACTCAGCTCAGGAGCATTAGGCAGCACGCTTTGTGTCATTCTTTTGTTTGATTAATAATGGGGGGAAATGGTAGACGTAAACAGATATAGCTACTCTTTTATATATATATATATGTATATGAACCAAATCCTTCTGTTATATATGAAATCAAAGGAGTGGATCACAGGACTTGACCAGGGAGTATAATAGTAAAGCGACAGCCAGACTCACCCCTAATCTTCAGCCAAGCCTTTTTAACCAACTCAAACTCAAATCAAACCCCAAAACAGATTCACTGTAGCCTATAGGGGGCAGCACGGCAGAGCAGTGTTTAGAGGTGTCACAGCAAGAACGTTTTGGGTTTGAGCCCCAGCTTATCTGGCGCCTTCCTGTGTGGAGTTCTCCCTGTGCCTGCATGGGTTCTCTGGCTTCCCCCCTACAGTCCAAAGACATGCAGTTTAGGTAGACTGGTGACTCTAAATTGCCCATAGGAGTGACTGTGGTTGTGTCTTAGTGTGACACTGTCACTGGCGACCTGTCCAGGGTGGACCCCGCCTCTCGCCCAGTGTCATCTTCTGTCTGAATTATGGTTGCAACTGATAATTATATTTATTATTAGATTTTTAAAAATTGGTGTCAGGAAGTAATAAAAAATGTCCATCAAAAATGCGTAAAGGCCAAAATAACATCATATGGCTTGTTTTGTTTGAACAATCAATCTGATACAAAACAGAGAAAAAAGCAAACTATCACACGTGAGACGCTGAAAACAGAAAATTTCTAGAAACCATTTTAATTACCAAAATACAGTAAATGCTGATTAATTACCTGCCAATTGATAAACTGACTAATTGTCTTGGCACTATTTAAATTTTATATTAGAACATGTTGATGTCCATTTCCCTCCAAAATGAAATTAGTCATTAATGTGCATTAAAATCTCTTCAGGAGTGCTGAATCACTTCTAGTGCTGTTGCTGATGTTGTAGTCCTGCCCCTTTCTCTTACCTACGCTTGACTGGTTGGTGTTTGCTCCAGGCTAACTATCTTAAAGTGAAGCCTAATCAGAGCCTCTCACTGCTCAAGGGCAATAATGTGTGCGAGAGCATTAGTGTAGTGCCAAGCGTGTTCCCCATCTGTCCTCTGTCTACTGAAACAGGTTAGCTCTTAATTAGCATAGCTGCTGATAGAGCACTCAGTCAGATATACATACTGTATATGCCTGGTGACACACTGGGCTTTCTGTATAATTAATGCATACTTTATTTAAGCATCATTAACTTACTCAGTGCCAAGGGTGTTGACACCACCTGTGCCACTTAAATTTTAATGAGTGTTTGTCCAAAAGGACTGTAGCACTCTCTGAAGTCATACACAGAGCCTGATTTACAACTTCTAGCCAACACTCCCCATGCACATCAAGGCATGGACTCTTATTTGAGAAGTGTTATTGAACTTGTTATTTGTTATCAATATCATATGCTAGCTGATAAAGAATGTGTTTAACTGTTGGTGGGAATCCATCCATTCATTATCTACACCACTAAATTTCTAGAAACCATTTTAATTACCAAAATACAGTAAATGCTGATTAATTACCTGCCAATTGATAAACTGACTAATTGTCTTGGCACTAGTTAAATTTTATATTAGAACATGTTGATGTCCATTTCCCTCCAAAATGAAATTAGTCATTAATGTGCATTAAAATCTCTTCAGCAGTGCTGAATCACTTCTAGTGCTGTTGCTGATGTTGTAGTCCTGCCCCTTTCTCTTACCTACGCTTGACTGGTTGGTGTTTGCTCCAGGCTAACTATCTTAAAGTGAAGCCTAATCAGAGCCTCTCACTGCTCAAGGGCAATAATGTGTGCGAGAGCATTAGTGTAGTGCCAAGCGTGTTCCCCATCTGTCCTCTGTCTACTGAAACAGGTTAGCTCTTAATTAGCATAGCTGCTGATAGAGCACTCAGTCAGATATACATACTGTATATGCCTGGTGACACACTGGGCTTTCTGTATAATTAATGCATACTTTATTTAAGCATCATTAACTTACTCAGTGCCAAGGGTGTTGACACCACCTGTGCCACTTAAATTTTAATGAGTGTTTGTCCAAAAGGACTGTAGCACTCTCTGAAGTCATACACAGAGCCTGATTTACAACTTCTAGCCAACACTCCCCATGCACATCAAGGCATGGACTCTTATTTGAGAAGTGTTATTGAACTTGTTATTTGTTATCAATATCATATGCTAGCTGATAAAGAATGTGTTTAACTGTTGGTGGGAATCCATCCATTCATTATCTACACCACTTATTCCTGAGTAGGGTCACGGGCGTGCCGGAGCCAGTCCCAGCTGACATTGGGCAAAAGGCGGGGTCCACCCAGTCTATCACAGGGCTGACATGTAGACAAACAACCACACACTCACATTCAGAGGCAATTTAGAGTCACCAGCCAACCTAAGCTGCATGTCTTTGGACTGTGGGAGGAAGCTGGAGTACCCAGAGAGAACCCACACAGGCACAGGAAGAACATGTAAACTCCACACAAAAAGGCCCTGGGTCAGCCCAGGCTCAAACCCAGAACCTTCTTTCTGTGAGGTGACAGCGCTAACAACCACTCCGCTGTGCCACTGTTGGTGGGAAAATAATTTAATATTTTGAAAAGTAGACACACAAATCTTTTACTGCATCTGAAAAATAGAGAAACAGCAAAATCAGACTACTTCAGATTTTACTGTGGGGCACCCTGGAACCCACTTTGTTTATAACTCTTTTGGATAGATTTTTTATGTATTAGAAATGTTTAGTGGAGATAGGATGTCTAGTTAGACTGTTAAATGCTTAGTCATGCTTATGAGTTTCTACAGGGTACATCTGGTCAAGGATAACTAGAGAGAAGAGTTGATGACTGTCAGCAGACAGGGTGTTTAATATTATTATTATGATGTGTATAACTGTAGCCTTAGCCATAATATGTTCTTATGTTTAATATCACGACATGTACTAGAGGTCGTGTGAGAATGTTTTTAGATACACACCACTTAACCAACAGACATACACATTCACACGTTGATTTCCTTCATGTTTTGACTACTGTTATGGCCAGCTGCAAAGCTGGCAACAGAGACGTCTTGGTTGACGTTTCTGTGTAGTATGGGGCTAGTCCAACCGAGGGGATATAATGTATAGGCCTGGTGGGTTCAGGGTCTTTCATCTTACATCTGCCTGCGTGCATGTTGGAGGTGCAAGATACCTGAGCGTGTAATGTTAATTTTACCTGTGATCCTCTGAATAAATCAGCACTGTTTTGTAGTTACTTGGACTGTCTCGTCTCTCAGAGTCAGGATGGTAAAAAGTACGGGGTACAACAGTTGGGTGTGTGCAGTGTAATAGCTAAGGTGATTGGTGGTGTTCACATTGATTACCAATTATCAGGATGTTGCACTTTCATAACTAGGTGGCCTGTCAGTTACAGGTATGTGACACTATCAATTACAAGGGGTGATCTGCATTTTAAATGGTATAAATTTGGTCTCATGCAAATTGCTGGGAGAATTACATTTCCCACCTAGTTGCCCGCTGCACAGCATGTCTCATTCCCAGGATGTCAAATACTGATGTGGTGTCATCCCATATGGTCTAGCGGTTAGGATTCCTGGTTTTCACCCAGGCGGCCTGGGTTCGACTCCCGGTATGGGAATTACTTTAGTGGGGGTGACTCTGGTTCAGTGGGTAGAGATTCAAATCTCGGTGCCTGCAGTCCAAGTGTTGAAGTGTCCTTGGGCAAGATACTGAACCCCCCGATGGTTAGAGCCATTGGTTGAGTTGGTGCCACATCTGGCTGCCTTGGTTCTGTACCGGAAACAAATTCCTTTTGTGTAACGTCCTTGGCCAAATAAAGATTATTATTATTATTATTATCTCATACTGCAGGGTGCTTTGGCATCCATGTAAGACACTTGTGATTTTCATTACAGAAGAGCATTAGCCCACGTCAGTACACAGAAATGGCATGGTTATGTTTAGGCACAAAAACAATGTGGCTAGGTTTAGACCAGGGGTTTTCAACTGACTGGGGACCATAGACTGGATGGGTACTATTTTAATCCTGAAAGTCACATTGGCTTTTCCAAATTATATTTATCTGAATGAGTTAGATTATTCTCTCTTCATATTCTACAACCTCTTACTCTGAGCATCAGATACTGATGCAACTGGCTAGTGTATTGAAAACCTTATGCATCTCTTATGGAGGCCAAAGGCAGCCTTTGGCATATTAGATGCTAAAGGTACTTGACATATTGTCAGTTTTTGATGCCCTGGGAATGAGGACAGGCTGGCAAGTCGTGCTCTGTAGTTATCCCCCCCCACCCCACCTCCATTTTGCTGTTCAAAGTGGATGAAATTCATTTCGTGTTTGTGTAAATCAGAGAGGACACCTGGCTGTATTGTCATAAATGAGATAAGCAGTCATACAAATGATGGGCCACTGTATTGTCCACTGCACAACTTCCAGGAGCAGTTTATTTATTTATTTTTTAAGAGAAGGAAGCAAGAGAGTGAAAGCAGCATGGTACATCCCCTAGTCACATCCGGAACAGACATGAGGGCACCCCAGTTTGTACTGTATGTGCTTGCATCTGTGTCCACTTCAAGTGGCTGACCTAGTTAATCTCAGCATGCAGGATATCCAAAGATTTGGGCTGATGCAGGGGATGCCAGGGTGGCTTCCGTTCAGCTGTATGCTGTTACTCATATGCACACACAAAGCAAAAAGAGAGCAACAAGCTGTGCTCAGCATCAGCCTGACAGGCCCACATGGAGACAAGTACACAGCTGGATTCCAAATCCAAATTTAACCTGCTTATTTATGTCAACCCCCGTGTCTCTCTGAGCATGTGGATAGACAGTATGCTGTAGGAGGGGTGACTGTGTCCATTTACTGCCTTCATGATGGACATGTGAGTAGAAAGGGGGCTAATGTGGAGAAATGTGTGTAGAGAAGTCTCCCAGTAAAAGAAGATTTAATAGAATTTTTTTCCTTTAAATGGCATTGAGATTACATAAAAATGACAAACTTGGATGCCTCCACGAAATATAGGATTATTGGATGGATTTGTTGCTCATAACCATCATTTTATTTCGAAACAGTTTACAAAATGTATAGCTTTCTTTCTAATCTTGTTGACTGATCCTTTTTTTTTTGGTTAAGCCAGGCAGCTGTTAACTCCTCAGGTCATAGTTAATCCTTTCCACAGAACAAAACACAGCCAATCACGCTCTTTCATCTGATCAGAGCATGCAGTTTGTGAGCTTATTGCCACTTTCGAGTGGGGCGCTCACAGGATTCTAATCTGTACGTGAGTGTGAGCATGTGTTTCTGTCCTTCTATGTTTATGTTTGTATGTGTTAACATGCAGATGAAGCAGAAGGGGAGCCAGCACCTCAGTCAGTAGGGCGATCTTGTTGTGGAGTGTTTGCTTTAGACAGACAAATGCACCCTTTGTTGTTTTCCTGGCATGTGTTACGTTGCCTGCTGGAGACACAACCATTTGGTACTTTTGGTGTTGGAGCCAAATGTGCTTCTGTCCTCTGTGCTAAAGTAATATGGTAAGAGTTACAGTGGAACAGTGGAGTTATATGACAGTTTTATGAGTGTGTGTGTCAAAGAGACTCTACAAGCTGTTAACCTCTTTCCCGCCTATCATTATCCCCTGCTTCCTCACAGCAGGGAGTGTGTCACTCAATATAATGCATGGAGAAACCTCTTGAACAAACACATTCACACACACCCTCCTGTCATCCATCATCAACTCTCTGATCCTTTGCCTGTCTGCAGCTGCACCTGGCTTACACCTGTGGACTTTGGACCCGCAGAGGCGGGAATAGAGACAAAGTGGACAGAGGGAAAGAAGAGACAGAGAGGAATGTGTTCATAAAATTGTAAAATGTTTAATTTGATTTTCAAAATCATGTTAAATTAATTAAATGAGTTTGATTTAATTATTAAAATACTTTTATTGGAGTAACATCAAAAGTGCTAGTAGCAGCTAATGCAGCCTTGAGCCTCGAGACTAGCGCCTGCTAAGATCACTTCTTTCTAACGACACACTCTCCAGATGTTTGTCAAATCTTCTTCAGACCCAGCTCACGCTGACTCAGGTAACATCAGTTGAGTCGCAAAGGTTTTCTGCATATTTTATTCAGTAATGCTCCCAAATAAAAATCTCTAAACAGATTTTGTTGTGTAAAATTGGTGAAGTTCCCCTTTACATTTTGTGCTCTTTTTGACTTGTTTATAGCAACATTATCACTTCCTTAGTTGTCATCAGTTAAAACTATGGAAATGAAACCCAAGTTTCAATAAAAAGCAATTCTTCATAAAGGAACTCTGCTGTATCTCAGGGTTAGGGCACGCTACCTGGCAATAATCGACTTAATTCAAACTCCATTAGAGACTTGCCACTGATGGAACATTTTCAATGAGTTATTGATCTAATGGATTTGTCAAGTGGCCCTCTTAGACCATCCGCCAACTACTTTGACCTCTGACCCACTGTGTCGGAATGGGTCGGACAGAGGATGATTCAGTAGATAAACACTGAAACTCTGGTCCTAAAGGCCAGTCAGAGATTGATGAAGTGGTGAAAGAGAAGTCCAACTCAGCATAAAGTAGATTATCAGGAGCAAAGTGTGGTGGAGTTTGGATTCTGTATTGAATGGTCACACTTCAGCTGTCTCATCCAGTCTGCCCTCACTGCTAACCTTGCTATGCTTTTAATACTGTACTTCCAGAAATGACAAGGCCTCACTGTTCTGATCCAGTGCACTTGTCCCCCATCTGACTCTCAACCTCCCTCTCTCTTACCCCTCCCTTGAATTAGAGTGTGCACAAGCCCATATCCAATTTCTTCCTTTAATTAGCCTTCTGCACTGGGAGCGAGATCCAGGGAGAAGGGCTAACAGGGTGTAGGGATGAAAAATAGATGTAACTTTTCTGAAGGATTTCACTAATTAGGTATAATTTCATACAGGGTTTGTGTCCCTCATGTACCACACTGCTGTTACTGATTCAGTACACATAAACTCAATCACTGTCTCTCCTCCTTGCTGTGTTTTTTTTCCCCCACAGATGCTTAATCAATTTAATCAGTCTGTTTTGGCCTTTCATATGAAGCATTTGTGTAGTTTGATTTCAGGCTGTAATTATGTTAAAGGAATTATAATGATTCAATTTAGCATTTATGAATATTGTCCATTGTTGCTGTTTGTCCTGAGAAAATGAGATAGCACTAAATGTGATGAGGCCATGTTCCCTTAATATCCTTGTGTCCTCCGGCTCCTCCTTGACCAGATGTCTTTCAGCCTGCAGTTTCAAGGAGAACACTCAACCTCTTACCCCACTTGCTATCCCTACCATTACATGCTGCTAAACAAGCAGTCTAATTAAATGTGGCCTTGTGTGATAGGCTTTGAGCTTTTCGCTCTTTATTAATAGACTGGCCTGCTCCACCTACCAAGTGCCAGGGGTCAGTGGAGCCTATGGTGCAGATTGCCCATTAAATTAAATGGCTAATGACTCCAGCTACACAATGCATACATTCCTGCCCATTCAGGAGCACAAGTCACGTTCATCCACTCGGAAGGCTATTACATTGCCACTTACAATCTAATAGCATGGTCTGAGGCAGGTTTGATCTGCATGTGAGATGCATAAGTCCAAGTGTGTGTCTGTTTGTGTGTGTGTGTTTGTAAGCTGTCAAAATTGAATGTGTTTTAGACTCATTCCACCCATAGGTCATACTGTTTCCAAAAATAGAAATCAATTTTGCTTTCTGTCCTCCACTCTTATCAGCCTTTTACCTGTTCTCTTTCGCTCTGCTGCCTATATTCCATACTTTCTTTAATCGTTCTTCCTCCATACAGTTCACTTTCTGTTGCATTCCTACGCTTCCATCCATGTTTCACTCTCTCCTATTTCCTGCTCTGTTCCTTGAGGTGTGTTGCAGTTGTGTCCTGTGAATATACTGTATAACCCCAACAGGGTCTATGGCCTCCACTGGCTGTCACAGTACTGCTCGAATGGGCCCTCAATTTACCATGACAATAGGCAGCCAAGTGTCAGCGTGTCAGCTCCACAGCGGAGGAAAAGTTGTTTAAATGCAGCTCAACTCTCTGTGACTCTGGAACTAATGATCTCCCTACTTTACTGTTTAGTTTTGTGTTTTTTGTTTTTACATTTTCCTGCAGTCATATTCAGTTTTCCATGTTTCCTCTCAACTCTACTTTACTCCCACCTCCATCTCATCCTCTTTATTGTATTTTTTGTAGCATTCATCTTTCTGCTCTCTCTAGTCATCACCCTATGGTATTTCTCTGGAGCTAGATTTTAAAAAGCCCCTCCTCAATCAGTCCATTTCCACAATCCTTTGCATGCTCACTGAAGATGTGAGATTTCTCCTTTTTCCCTCCTACACTCATTGACCCCAGGGGAAGCTGTGGCTGAGATCTATAAAAGCCACATGGAAGAAATGCCTCATACAAATACATATTACAGAGACTTGAAACACCCTCAGACTACATGTGTATTTGACTAGTTTAATGTGACATGCAAGTTTCTTTTTGTGTTTACATAAAATCTGATTGTCAGGCTTTCTCTGACAAATAAGAACTGACTAATTTTCTTAATGTCACAGCCCAGAAAATGTCCCGGAGGTTAAACAGAAGACATCGCTTTTACTCTAAGTGAAACCCCGTACATATGTAATGTGCCCCTTCATGACCTCCTATTGAATCATTCATTCTCAGAAAGAGATTGAGGAGAATCAGACTCAATCTCATTCAAAACATCTACAGATCAGATATAAATATTTTAGATTTTATATATATATATATATGGAAGGACAAACCTCTGCATGGTATGTACCACCGTCAAATAAAAGAAGTGGCTGTTATCGAAAATTCCTACCAGTGGCTGGACAGAGTTGGACTGAAAGACAGCACAGAAGCACTAATCCTGGCCGCATAGGAACAGGCTCTCAGGACAAGA
>NW_018127971.1:803174-832534 GCF_001952655.1 Monopterus albus | reverse complement strand
TTATATTTTTTATTTTTTATTTTACTTTAATCTGATTTAAAACCATAGACATGTTCTTCATCCTGGTTTTAATTGAGTCTATCTGAAACCTAAAAATCTTCCTAGATCCCCCATTTCATTTCAGGATTTTTTTCTTTTTGCCCTTATCCTTTACTTTAGTTGTTTGTTTCTTTTATATCAAGTGGTGCGAAATCTGGTCGTGACACTCTTTGTTAACAGTAATGCTTTATTAAGCGTCCGTACCCTTTTGACCCTATTTTGTTGAAATCCATGAGACATGCGGATGTTTAGTGCTACACATATGGCCATGCAGTCATGGAAATTATCTAAGTACATTTACTCTAATACTGTATGTATCGTACTTTTTAGTGCACTACATTTTCATCCCCTTCCTGTCCAGTGAAAACCAGGTATCTCTAAATTTGGTGATTTTGAATTTTTCTGATAAAGGATTAATTGCTCCTTTATAGGTTGAGTAAATTCTCCTACTTCTTAAACTAAATTAATTTTTTAGGTAAAAAAATGCACTAATCTGCAAACAAGGCTTTGCAAACATATGATATCTTGTAGAATATGATGGACTGCTGTAGATTAAGCTACACAGCAGTACAGAAGGTAGTTAACATTAATAAATAACAGCAGTAAAATGTAATATATGTATTATACACCAGTAATATGAATCCACAAACATTTTTTTTGCAGAATGAAAAGCACTTTAAGTACATTTTGCCACTATTTTTGCACTTTTATTTAAGTAGAATTTTAAACTGAGGACTTCTCCTTGTAGTGGAGTATTTTCACGGTGCTTTTTTTTACTTAAGTAAAGGTTGAATACTTCCACCACTGATGTTTTTGACTCTGTACAAGTACCAGGAGCATTAAAAGACGTTTGCAGATTCTGACACTTGGGTTAAGAAATAATGTAAACAGCCATCAGTTTGTCAAAGTCCCACTGTATCACCTTTAAAGCAGCTGTCCTTATTATTCCACTTCATTTGGTTTTGCCTTGCCCTCCAGTCCTGTGTGATGCTTTTATTGAAACAGTTGTTATACTGAGTTAGGAAAGACAGATGTTAAAGTGTGAGTAAGACCAAATTATAGCTGTGAGAAGCAACCAAAGTTACAGGGCTGTCAGTCAGAATTAGTGGGGGTGGGCTGTAAAAGCTGTCATCCCAGCATTTCGGTCTCGCCCTGTGTATTGGGTCACTGGTGCTCTGCAGGCTTTGTGCCTAGATAGGAGCAAACACACATTCTTCACATACGTCTACACACATACAGCAGCTCAAGCTGCATACATAATAGTTCCTGCACTAATGCATGCATGCACATTTACACTTGCAGGGTGAGTCACTATGGCACAGAAAAAGAGATTTTCAGCTGGAAATAAAAGCCGACACAAGTCATGTATTAAATTTGCAAGGAGCTCCTGTATCTTCATTAGATGGAATCAGAGGTTTTCAGAATAAATCAGCAGGGATAAGACTGATCCTACAAAGGTTTTAAATCTGGTTTAGAGACCTTCGTGATGGCCGATCAGTCACTCTACTGAAGGATAACAGGTGGGTTGGGTTTAAAGTGAACTAATCAAGGATTGGATAATAAAACTCTTATCTCTTGTCTTTCCTTGTAACAAGTGAAAATGGCCTACAATAAGTCATGCGCTACGTGAATTTGAGTAGATATAATGACACAGACATGGGAGTGTATGTGTGTGAGCCAAGGACAAAGAGTGAGCAAACAAGGCTGCTCACACATGTGCTATTAATGCCCCATTGTTAGCATGATGTGCTTGTGGAACAATTGGAGTGTGTTTAGGTTTGTGTGTGTGTGTGTGCATGTATGTGATTGTCTGTGACATCTGAGTAGCTGGATGATAATAAGGAAATGGATCAGTGGAGTAGAAGAGAGAAAAGGAATGAGAGCTGGTTTGGCACCACTTTGGTGGAAAATAATTATTGAAATCGCTGTGACACACACCAGGAGACGTGTCAGCTCCAGCATTAACAAGCCAGAACACAAATGTACACACACACAGTGAGGTTGATTAATTGGTGGGTCTCTATGAGGAGCCCAGAGCAGTCACCACGCTGTCTATGAAACATCTGGTATCATTAGAAGTCAACATTAGGCTAGCTAATAGTGTTTGAAAATCTGACATTGATGCAGCACTGTTGTTTATTTGCCACAGATAATGAGTAAAGGAAGTTGTTTTTAAATCACCTAATTACATTCACTATTGCTGTAGTGATTGTTTTACAAGAGATTTACTATTGTGGATGGTAGCCAATTAAGTCAGATTGTTGCATGATCAAATTCACAGAAAAACAGAAACAGAAACATCTATTAGTTCAGTATATGATAAGACCGATTGTGTGCTGTGACGTTTTTGACATGAACTTATTCTCTTTAGAGCAATAACTCATCTCAAAACTATATCGATCTGTGTTCTCCGGTCTACTGAGGAGGAAGTGAGCCGACCTCATCCCGGCAATGAAAGGCGCCGTAGAACAAGGAAATTAATGCTGTTGTCCGGTGCTGATAGATTGGTGGTTAAACCTATAATACCCCATCACTGCAAAGACTTTCCTCAGCCAGTGTAAAGACTCAAAATATGCAACTAGTTACATTAGTAAGCTACAGTACATAATCAAAAGAGTGAATAAACTATTTTAATCATACATTTTTTAATGTCTGATCTATGACAAATCATTAGCTTTATCAATAACAAAAACAAAATTACTAAAATATTATTAGAATTTAAGACAGCTCAAAGTCTCATAACAGAGCCTCACTAAATTGCAATTTCTAAAAATAAGTATACCTCACAAAATGTGCCTTTAAGAGAAAAGAAAGGTAAGAACATATTCAGGAAATAATTAAAGAATGAGGTATAAAATGAGAATAGCGATTAATTAAAGACAGTTTGTGTATCTTTAGAGTGAGGAGTAAGACAGAAAAGGAAGTAGAAAGTTTCCCTTAGGATCTTTTGGCCTGGACAAGAAGCTCCTGCTGGGACCTTTTGTCTACGGATGTGTGTTTTTTGTCTACATGTTTGCATAATGATACAGAGAGCTTTGATTCTGTTCTGTGTTTCATCCCAAACTGCCCTTTTTCTTCCAGCTGCTGTCTGCTATGTTACCTTACAGCACAGGACCAAGTGTGTGTGTGTGTGTGTGTGTGTGTGTGTGTGGAGGAGAGGTAATTGGCATGTCCATCTGACTGAAAGGTAGGAGCAAAGTGGCAGTGCAGGAGTGGAGTGATAACATGGCAATTAAGCTGGCAGAGACAGACCCCCAATCAGCACAGCACGCTGCACCCGTGGAGACAGGTGGGACTGCAGGGAGTGAATACAGAGACAGGGAGAATGGGCGAGTGCCCCCAGCTGTGAGTTAATTTATCTCACTGCTAGACTGAAAACAAGGAAGTTCATGAACGCCTTGTACCAAACATGACTGACTACATTGTGCAGCCAAACCATTCACTCTCCCACAGAAGACACCTGCTGCTGCTGCAGCTGCTGAGATGCTCTCAGATTTGTTGCATCTTGTTCAAACTGCAGAGCATTGGCAAAATTTCAGTTTTACATGTTCTATTACTTGTTGAAATCATCTTTGCTATGTGTAGAGGAAATGGAGCAGTTAGTTTATTGCTCTGTTTGATAGTTTCTGTGTAGTGCTGTAGTTCTCTACTCACAAGTTTATTGCTCTGTTTGATAGTTTCTGCCTGTGGCAGTGCTGTAGTTCTCTACTCACCTGTCTCAGAAATATGGCCTAAACCTCTGCCCCCCTGGCACAACCTTTTACCCTTTCTTCTTCCTGTCTTTATCCCCTTTCCCTCCCCTAAGGGAAAAGTTACAGGTAGCCTCATCATATGAGGAGCACAAAAGACTTTTAAAACTTCAAAGCTCTGAGTTACGTTTCATTTGGCTGACAGAAGTAGGACCACCGCTTCATGCTTCTTACAAATCTACAAGCGAACTCCCTGTCTGAAATGTTCATTCTCGCCCTGTCTGTTTCAGCTTCATACTCACTGGCACATTTTTCTCTCTGTTTATCTCTCAGCTTCTGTGAAGCATTAAGTTTCATCTGTTTTTTTCCCACCAGCTCTCCATCCATCTACAAGCACATTTCCTCCTTTTTATTCTTCTGTCTTCCTTTATCTCCTCTTCCTAGTCTCTTTGTGTGGAGCAGATATGTTATAAAGCAAACTATCAACTAATTCTCCCACACTGGTCATTTATTCACTTCACTAGTTGCCAGCCACTCCTTTACATTTGTGTGTGTACAATTTGTTTTATTGACCGGTTGTTATTTTTGCCATGCTGCAATGCTTAGACTTTTCTTTTCTAATATGTCACAGAGATATGAGCACTGACATATGTACACAAAGTAGGGTACTTGTGTCATAGTCTTGCCTTAAGGACACTCAATAAAGTATTGAGCGCTGAACCCCTCCACCTCCCATTCTCTCACCATGCCACAGCATGAGTGCACCACATCGATTTACAGACCACATGTGAACTGTAGTCCTCCTGTAGGCTATAGTGTGTGCATGTGTGAGTGCTAACTTGTGCACAGACTCCATTAGGTTCCCTCTGGGTAGTTTAACCTCTTTTGTGGGCAAAGAGTTGCAGTGTGAGAGCATGAGGAGCTGGTTTCTCTATGGTCAGTAGACAGAGTGTTGTGGATCCCTGCCGGACAGCCTTGCAGGCTATCACTGAAGGTATTTTTGTTGTGAAATGGGAACTGGTATGCCATGTTTTGCCTGTGTAAATTGCTTCTTTTTTATTTTAGAGGGGAAACAAAAGATATTAGTAAATCCTATTTGTGTGTCTGCTTGAATCACTTAAGAGTTAATTAGCAGACCATCTGGCTTATAGCATTTGGTTCCAAATGATCAGCTTTAATTGCACTCGAGATCAAAAGATTATATTTTGATAATGAAATGCATACATGCATTGTTTTTGTGGTATCCTGCTAAATTACTCTTTTCCTCCTGTTTATTG
Organism: Monopterus albus; assembly: GCF_001952655.1. Lineage (NCBI taxonomy): Eukaryota > Metazoa > Chordata > Actinopteri > Synbranchiformes > Synbranchidae > Monopterus > Monopterus albus. Next base: position 827,529 of record NW_018127971.1, on the reverse strand, counting down.
AGCTCGTGTCTTTGTCAAGGATGTGGTGCTAAGTTAGGATATTTGGTACGCAAACATCCATTAATTCACTCAGACAGAACTATTTGTCACTCAGGGGAGCAGCTGTAAATAAACCCTAAATATTTAAAGAGCTAATTTTGCCTAAGCTTAGACGTTATGCGCTTCTGTTAATTTTCTTCCCCCCACCATTTTGGATTCTTTCCAGAAGGGCGGTCTGCACGGCAGACAATTGAAAACTGAGGGATAATATGTTATTTTTATGTGACAGCCAAAAATAGTAATTCCACATACAAAGACACCTAAGGGCAGCATTCTGTCACATGAACTACATCTGAAAATTTGAGCTGTGAATGTTCTAGTCCAAGTGGTAAATTTTCAGTGGGAGGTTGAGTTCACTCAGTAAACTTCTTGCATCTGACCTTTAATAATATAAAATTTTTCAGCCACATTTCGAATTTATAATGCCTGTTTATGAATACCACTGCCATGTGACTGTAAAACTATTTAAACATGCTATAAGTTATATGCTATCTGCCTGACCTTTTTAGTGTAATTTTCTCCATTTCATGCTGTATCCCATTTGACGTATCAAGCCATTTGGAAGTCCTAAGCAAACTGATTTGGGTGGATTTGTCAAATGTTCCTATGAGCTGTGACTGGTAACACTGCAGTGGCTGTGTGTGGACAGACCATCACTGGATTATCTTACCAGTTCTTGTAGTTCTTATCAACAAATTATGCAGGTACACACAGACAGTGTGTGCCCTTGAAGTTCTCTGGCACTTAAAACATCATTAGAAAACACTGATGTATTTATGCTACTAGCTCCACTGCAGTGAGTATATATTTGTTATGCAAAAGCAGCAAAGTGGAGCTTGCTTTGCTCTTCTGTATGTGGAAGGAAGTACAGTGTCAGGGTTAAAGTAGCTGAGTTACAACATATGAGTGCAGACGTTTGTAAATCCCAGATTCTCCTGAAAATATAAATGGCATTTTGTTTTTGGTATGTGGAGCAATTTTGCTTACCTGAAACCAAAGCCAAATTTTCCTTTTAGCCTCTTAATATGAGTGATGGGGTCCTGAACATTTACTGCCAAAGTTAGAGTGACCTGGTAACCTAATGGTTAAGGCACATGCCGTTACAGTTAATTTCTTATCTACACCTCTGGCACTTTTTCTCTGTTTGGACTCTACCAGTTCCAATATTTGGCTTTTTAGCTGCTGTTTGATCCACTCTATTCACCAGCTAGTCTGTAAATGTATCCACCTGCCACTTGGTGCAGAACAGGTAAGATACAGTGGGTTGTTACAGATGTTTACTGAAATGAGCCACTTGCTGTGGCCAAAAACAAAGCTATGAGAGTGATACTGGCCAGTGAGGTGTTGAGCCTGACAGCAAAACAGTTAACTGAAAACCTAAGTAAAGGCATGGGGAGCTGCACATTTAGGTCATAGTTCTCTATAGGTTCAATGTGAATGAACCCTTTTACATGGTCTCCAAGTTTCCAGATTGTCCTTTGATACAATGTTATAATAAAAAAAAAACAGCTATAGTAACTTTAACATTTGAAAGACAGTTTAAAAATGCATTTTGTTAATAGAAATATCATTATGTTTACATGAACATTTGTATTGCAGTTTTTTGACTCATTTTTATTTTACTTTGGATATATTTAAATGGAATGGAGGAATCTGGTTATTTATATAGCATTCATGATGCATATGATCATAACACATCAAGGACTCTGGTCATCATAGTTCAGGTATGTCTTTGATTTTTTTTTTGAGAATTCATTTCTGTACCTACTGTGTTACTGTACATCCTCAATACAATTTGGTTTCTGGTTATCTGAGGTTCACCACTTTGCTGGATAACATCTCTGTTTGTAATGGAAAGTGAAAGGGACAACACAGTCTACATAATCCAAAGTCAATTTTTCAATTTAATTAATTACTAGTATTTGAACTTCAGGATTCTCAGCACCAGGGTGTTCACAATGCATAAGCCAGAACACTAGATAACCAAGTTACTATTGCACATATAAAGGCACACGTTAATCTTGTGGTTCCCTATCTTGATCAAACCTGCTCACATCTCACATCCTATTAATCAGCCTTGTTCTTCTATTCCTTCTCTTCCCTCCTTCTTTCTCTTCTGACATTTGCTCTGAATGATCAATTGTGAGATCTAATCTGTTCTCATGTGTCATTGTATGGGGACTTGGCTATGAAAAGGAGAAAATATGATATAATCTCCTTAGCATTTTACTCCCTCTTTCTCCTCCTTCATTCCCTGATACAATTAATATTAATGTTCTAGTCTGAAGTGTAATTTTGTGATTTTTCATTTTGCTTATTTCTGTCTTTCTCTTCCTGCATTTACCCCGAGTTTCATTCTTTCATCCTCTTTAAAGGGCATGGCCATATCAGACCCCTGTATCCCATCTCTTTGTCTCTGTCGTTCTTCCCTTTTCTCGTCTTGTGTGAAACATGTAGCGAGATCCTCTGAGCACTGAGCAAGAGTGGATATGACAGCCAGTGGCCTCAAGTGGAGGAGTTAGATGGACTGTGTCTGTGTGTATGCCTATCTGTGTGTGTGTGTGTGTGTTTGTGTGTTTTATCTAAAGAGATCTGTAATTGCATGTTCTCTGACACAGTGATGGATAATCAATAGTTCTGTCTCTGTGGAAGTGTGGTGGGGGCCAGAGTTGAGAGTTTGAGGATAAAAGTCATCCTGTCGTTCCAGTTTTTTTCACAGCACTGCCTAAAGGGAGGAAGCCAAGGTCGGGCTGGCATTTCTTATACCGTCCTTTGTTATACTGTCAGGGTGCAGCTGGACTTCTACAGCGACTAACAAAATCATAACAGAAACATCAGCTACACCTGTGTTCTGGGCCGTGCACTGTGAGCCATAACCATCCTGCAGTTTGGATCCAGAATTCAGCCTCCATCCACATGGTTGCATATAAGGGCTCTCTGCAGCTTTATTCAGATCCACTGGCCTCAGCGAAAGCAAACAGGGATTATACTGATGTGTGGATATGCGAGTCCTCATCACATTCGCATATTCATGAGCATACTGGCATTCACTAACACACCCAATCGTACACATAGATTTAGCTGGCATTTCCCTCGTCTGTGTCCTGATGAGAGTTGTTGTGTTGTTATCTTCAATCAGCCTGTGTTGCGGATGTCCATTGTTTACTCCTGTTTCCCTATCTGTGTGTTCCCATGATACTGATGGTTTGTGAAAGGTAAACCTCAGCCCAGCCTTTGCAACAATGTCTTATGTCACTGTGGATAATAGACTGCAAAGCATCATGGGAAAAACCCCTGGGGTCCTGGGTTTTATATTTATTTTTAAAGCTGCAACCAGATTAGTCTTTTTCCCTCCCTTGCTCTTTCAAAATTGAGTAATTTTATGGCTCATTCCTGGGGTTAAGGCCTGGTTTGGTGGAATGGAAGAGTGGTAAATAGGCCCTCACTTTAGCACCAACATGCTATAGGGCCAACAAATCAGGCTCATTGGAAGATGCACTTGACATAGAGAGAGTTGGCAGCATTGGTCTGTTCAGTGCTATATTTCATACTCCAGGTTTAACGTACATTACAGAGACACAAAAATCATTGCACGAGTTTTCATCCTCTTGCAAAACATGGCCTGCAAACAGAAAAGATTGATTTGAATAAGGGGTGCTTGGTAGGAAGTGAGCTGATCATGTAACCAATAACATGCTGGTAAAATACACCATGGCACCCTGTGATGCCTGGAATAAAGTGGATTAGCCAGACCACTTGCCTACCTGTGAGAGGATGAGACAAACACACACTAGCACCCTTGAAGTTGATACCAAGTTTGTCCTACACAGCAAAAGAGTTTGCACGGACCAATTTATAGATGATCGTTTTTTTGGAGTCAAATGAGTAATGTCTAGTGATACCATGTTAATCTATTGAGGGATTTGGCTTGGAGTGACCTTCTGGGGTGCCGTACCTAACAGCTTAATTACCTTTTCCAAAAGGGAATACCTTTGAGATTTAGCAGCCATTCTGCACCACAGATATGCTGCTCAGTCAGGAGGAGGTGATATGAGATTACACTTCACTGGGCTGAGTGTTTTGACCTACCTACCCTCCACACACACTGACACACACACGAGCACCTGCCTGACACTTTGCCCTTGGTTCTGGCACCTCTAACACCAGCAACTCTTCTCTCTTCAGTTCTTGGCTGTTGAAGTCCCAGATTCCTGAGGCTTTAAAATGGACTCAACCACTGGATATTTTTTTTTGATTCCTTAACTGACTGTAACTCAGTAATTTTGCGACTCTAAAAGTGGCATACATTGCAGCGTAATTTCAAAAGTGATGTCAGTAGAAAGATATGGATATTTAATCACTTTTGGCTGGTTCTAAATTCTTCGCTGTACCCCGAGCCAGCATGTTAAGCCGAACAAGTCTATTAAAGCTCGCAGAATGAGTGCTTTGTCTTCATTTTACGACTGCTGGAGGTGGCAAGGTCTGGCAATGTGGCAGAAACTGAGATTTAAGTGGAAATGGGAAGTCATCATGTTCTACTTCTTCATTTGAAAAGAGATGTCTATAAACAGTTAGGTGGTCCCTCTCTTAATTGGAAATCTCTGGCTTTAACAGCTTGTTAAATAAAGCTGTACTGTGGTTTTTTAATGTGTCTCCCCACCCCCTCCTCGAGTTCTTTTACTTTGTTACAGTTTGACCACTTTACTGTCAGTTTACATGGATCTAGGGCTATTTTACAGCACTGCTCTATTTCTCTCTCTCTTGTCTGAATTGCTCTTGATTTTGCACCTTCTCTCATTTCTTTCTGTGAGATTGGCAGGTCTTTAGGGTTGCAAGGCACTTCCACTGTCCCTTCCTCCTGTCTCCTCCTGCCCAAAGTCTGACTGGCAGTAATTACATCAGGGGTTGGCCTGGTTTGTCCCAATAACCCCAACGACCTGACAACTAGAAAGAGACAGAGAGAGAAGAGGGGAAACAAGAAAGATGCTGTTGTGTAAGATGATACAAAAATAGCAACAGAGAAATCAGGAAGCACAGTGAGAGAGCACAGAGAGAAAGAGGGATATGATGGGAGAGAGGCAAAAAAAGGTTACACATCAGTGATTCCTGGCAGGTCTTTCTTCTTTTTCACCTTCTTTTTCATTCCCCATCATGGCTATGTGAACTCTGCATGCACCTCTGCTCACTTGAACAGATTTCTGGGTTGAGAAAAAGTGTTTTTTTCCCCCCCATTCCTCTCATCTGCTGCCAAGTGTCTCCCACAAGCCTCAGTAGTCATACAGGAGGTTTCTGTGGTCTCTTGTGCAGTTCTAAAATGGGAATAGGCCAGGAAGGCTTATTTTCCACTGTTGGTGAGAGAAATGGCAAGCTTAGCTCATTTTCTCTGTTTTAACATCCATTTTCACATCTTAGATAATATCTTTACACACCTCTGCTTATTTAGAAAGAGGTACAGTAATATAGGAAATGACCACTGGGTCAAAAATCATCTAAAAAGAGCAACATAATAAAAAGACAAATGGATGAGCATATTGTAAAGATCCTGTGAAACTTTATATAGTGAGTTCAAATAAATCTGGTCTTTCTTTTTTAAAATCTGGTCTCCAAGGAGGAGGGAGGGAAAGAAATTAAGAAATCATTAGTGGGAGATGAAATTAGGCTTTTCTCAAAGAAGGCTCTGACACTGTTTTGTTTAAAGAGACAGGGGGAAGAAAAAAATCAAATATTTATGTTTAGGATTTAAATAATCAACGACTAATCTAGCAAGAAAGACACAATTCTAAAAATCCTGTGCTCCCTCTGCAGTGAATATGCACTCAGCATAATTGGAGTGGAATATCACGGCTGTCCACCACTGTCAACCAAAGCAGCCATCTGTTTGTAGCTGTATGAGAGTCAGTACACAAAGTGTGTACTAACTGAATGTGAAGCCTGTTAAGCTCTTAGAGGATTATCAATAATTTATTTATTGATTTATTTTGCGCATGTTTTCCCGCTCAGTTCATAGACGATGCATGCAAAGCCTGTCAACAATGATGATAAAGTAAGTACTCATCAGTGTTTGTTCTTCTTCATCTATGTGTCTTTTTCTGTTTTTCTCTCCTCTTCTTCTTCTTTTCTCTCCTCTCAGCTGCGTCCAGCTTCAGCTTTTGCCGTGCCTCCCTGGAGCACACGATGTCTGCTGAGGAGCTGAGCTACCAGCTGCCACATCGTGCCGGAGGCAGCAACCTGACCTGGCACGATGGCTGCAGCCAGAAGACAGCACACACACGCACCGTCAAACTACTGCAGCAGCCCGGCACAGAGGGCGTCCAGGTATAAAGACGTCCACAAACAGAACAGAAGCAGTGTGGAGGAGTGTTTTCACTGCATATAAATGACCAAATGTTCAGCTCAGCACTGGACAGGCTATTCTATAACAAATACAGACAGAGAAAGCAAAGTTCTGAGACCCAAACCATAATTCATGATTTCACTATTGAGGCCATGTCATGCTTTACACATAATCTGGCACTGACTTTGGATTTTTCACAAAGAATCAGTTCTATACCCACTGGGGTCCCAAGTACAACATTACTTATTTTATGCTGTAAAGTAAGTTCAAATTAATATTATGGTTCACTTGTTTGATTTTGTATTAAGTTACATCACAATTCTAGGTGAAATATTTTAAAGTAGTACTTTGAACATCTTAAGTAGTTTGGTTAAGAGATCATTTCTCTTGAGGGGTGCTTTGTCTGTTGGTAGCTCATAAAAGCTATGTGTTTTCAAAGCAATGTTTTTAACTATATAACAAAAAAGAGTGGCACAATGAAACAGTCCTAACCTGGGCAGGGGAAAAACCATACCTATACTGTAAAAGAGAAACTGTTATCATGAGAAAGACAAGAGAGAATCAGGGCATCAGTGTCAGTGGTAGATCTGTAGCTGTCAAACCTCAGAGGTAATAAGAAGTCAAATTGTTTTACCTTGTATATGATGGCTGAATCTGATACCTGAATCTGTCAAGAATTATACTAGAGAGAAACTGGTTTTGTAACAGAGGAGGGATAGGACAACTCTTACTCCTTGGCTTGTGATGTCATAGCTGTTGTACAGTCCAAGAGAACACATTCTGCCCATAATATAGACTTTCAGAAATACACAGTTACATAGATGCATGCTTTTCTCCCCTTATATGAAAGCCATTTTAATGCTGCTGGCTTGGTAAGAAGTGTTTGCTTCATGGCTCCATGTCTTAGCAGTATAATGTAAGCATAGCAGCCAGAGCATCATTTACATCTACACATTGGTTTTGTGAAAATTGGAATCCCATCTGTGCTGCACCAAAAAGGGGCAACATTTATTTTAAGGCTGTCTGCCTGTGTTTGACCTAAAACAGCATATGACACAACACCATCTTCCCTGACTACTCTTCACATGAAAGAGAGCAAATAGCCCTTTGGAGGTCGTTTGTTTCCTGATTGCCTTTAAGAAGGTTTGCTACTGTGAGGCCAGATGTATGTGTGCACTGCAAGGTTGTTTAATAATTCATAAAAAGGTGCCCCCCTCAGCTAGAACAGCTATAAAAAGTTTAATAAAAGACAAGTGGAAAGCGTTTTCCTTGTGATTACACTGAGACTAGATAATTCAACCACCTCTATACCTTAGATGTAAGGCTTATCATTTCCTTGTGGCAACAAGATTCTATGCATTATTCAACAAATGGGGGAGCAGTCCAGCTCTCTTTGATATGTGTGCATTCAAAAAATGTTTCAGTGTCCATTCGTGCATCTGTAATTTTAAGCATTTGTGTTCATGGGTGTGTGTGTGTGTGTGTGTGTGTGTGTGCATATGCATGTGCGTGTGTGAGAGAGATTCTTTGGATTAGTGTTTATGTGTCCAGTTCGCTAAGGAATTATAATTAAAATATTCTCCATCACATTGGTTGTGCACACATCAGCTTTAATGAGGGATCCAGTTAAGTGAACTACAACTCAGCTTCTGTATATAAGGCGTCACCTGGGGAATCTTCCTTATCTGTTAACAAAACTAATATAACACATTATGCAGTTCTATGCAGACACCTGTCCTCGACTGGAACACACAGTTATGTTGATGCAGACCAGACAATTAGCAGAGGCAAGAAAGAGTGACAGCAGAGAGGTTGAACCAATATCACAGTTATATATATATGTTTCTTGTTCATACATGTTCAAACACGGCTGTTATCACTCATCAGATACTCCCAACACAAAAGTGTTTGCAGTACTAACCAAGTGTAGGGTACATAAATGGGTGTAGCTATGCCTATTTCCAAGATACACTGCAAAAATCTATATTTTGTTCTCATTCGCAATGTAATATTTATCATTTATCAATTGTTATTCTGCTTGAAATGTGAGTGAAAACATACCAACAAGGTGTGAAAAATCCATTTGTTCTCTATGTGTATTGTTTTACCTACCAATTTGTACATGGAATCCATTATTATTTACTTTTGCTTTGATTCTTCTTGTCTGCTGTGACAATGCAAACGGAGTGATGCCATTAAACTAGTGTGCACTACTGTGGTGACATAGCATCAATATGTTGCTCTGCACCAATCTGTATATCATACACTCATCATGGCAGTGTTGGTCTGCCTGTTCCACCACTTTGGTCCAGACTGAAATATCTCAAAAATAATTAGATGTACTCTATTATGCTGAAACTTTGTTTTAGATATTCATGGTCCCCAGAGGGTGAATCTTCTTTTTTTGTTGTTGTTTCCTGTAACCCTTACAACCAGTAGCTTTAACTAAGTGCATTTTCATTTGCCTAAATGTAACAACCTTTAACCACAAAGGTGGCAGATCAGACAGCTCTCATATACAGTAAATAGGTTTTGTAATATAGGTCATTTTTGAAAGGCACAGACAAACACCCCATCATGTTTTCATCCTGAAAATAGGGGCAACAGATCAGAAAATGTTTACAAGAATTGTTGCGCAATTCAGTGACAAATGATGTATTTTGTCTTTGTATTTTGTCGCTTGCTTGGAAGCGTCCAGTGGCTGCGTTGGCGTAGTGATGATGCAGTGGAGTCTTGTGGATTGAAAGACACAGTAGAGACACAAAGAGAAAAATAAAGGGGGCTGCTAGGCAGAGAGGCAGAAATGCTTTAGTCTGTATTGTCCCTGTCCTGCCCCTCAGGGTTGTGTTGCCCTGCCCAAGACACATGTTTGACTCATGCTAAATAGAGAGCTTTGTGAAAATCCCATCTGGCCCGTTGTCCACCTACTGAGAGCCCACTCACATATACATGAGTGCACATATACACACTGAGTCCTGAGGACAGTCAAAGGCAGAGTTGTACAAAGCTAACAGAGTTTGACAGTTCACGCACTCAACCACACAGGAACAGTCAAGCGGACACTCACAAAAGTGAACACATACACAGTGACACACTCAACCACACATACGCACAAGGCTAGACTCAGCAGTGGGCACCACAAAGGTGATAAAAGATGCAGTATAAACTGACAGACACATGGAGGAAGATTCAGGGTTACTAAGAGGAAAGGAATGAGGGTTAAGATGAAATGTGAAGTTGGGGCAAGACGTGTGAAAGACATATGAAGGATCCTGTGTCAGGATCTGTCAGAGTGAAGATCTCGTTCTCAGCAGAGAAAGCATTAGATAAGTACAGTAGATGTGATATGAAGAGAGAGTTGTTAGAGAGCAGAGTGTACAACAAAGATAGAGGAGTGTTTACTATCATGTGAGGAGATAAAGTGACAGCAGAAAAGAGAGTAAAAGGCAGGTTTGAGCTACAGTACATGATGTGCGTGCTGTAAGACACACAGACACATATTCAGATTTTTATTCCTGATTAGCGTAGCATCATCGATCAACCTCATGCAGGGTCTGGATGTGCAGAGACAGAGGCAGGCATCGAAAGAGAAGTATTATCAGTCACAAAGAGTGAATTTTAAGGATTCCCCACGCTCGCCTGACTTCGGCTAATCCCTGATTCAGCTTCGCACAGTGGCAGGGCATGCATACACACTCACACACACACACACAGGCACTTAAATGAACAAAAAGCAGCTTGGTGCACAGAAGTCAAGGTAGAAGAAAGATTGAACGGAGGAAGCAGGAAAAGGGGAGGACAGGGAGGGAGGAGGGAGGGTGTCAGGCAGGCAGAGGATCAAATTTATAAGGAGCAAGTAGAGGATGAGCGACATGATAGAACAAAATAAATAGGGGAAGACCAATAAGCTGTTCGAGGATACAAACAGGCTGATCAATAGAGACATGCAGAAAAGTATTGGTGTACAGTAGAAGGAAAAAAGTTGTGTTGGGAAGCAAAACAGGGGAATGAATAACAAAGGAAACCTAAAAATATTAGTTGACTATAACTTATTCAGAGTGTTTGCATCAGTTTCAATAAAGATGAAAGCATAGTGTGGTACAGTATAGCACCTTGAAAACCTAATTGGTTTAACTGATATAAAGACAACAACAACAATATAGAATAGAAATATTAATGATCTAGTGTTTTGCTTTTGCTCATCTTTTGACTTTAAATCCAAATAATAGGAAAATATTGGTTAAATACAGTTTGACTCGCTGCTCCAGCTCTTTAGGCACTTATTAAAAAATATATAGTATATAGTTTCCACCTTCCTCTCTTTCTCTTCCTCCTCTCTGTCCTCCATCTCTCATAGACAGTTCCTTATAAACATTACAGCTTACACTTTCCAAAGGTAACAAAATTCAGCACCTATAAGTGTCAGCACATAATTAATTTGTTTAAAAGCCAAAGTGTAAAAACAAAATGTCTTCTTGCCTTTGACATGCTCGAGACAAAGATCTATTTGTCTTGTTTAATGTAGCATTCTGAATGATTGTCCAGGCATTTGTAGAGCCTACTCGCTCCAATATTTACTCGCCTATGTCAGTGTGAGTATTGTAAAGGTGACAAGGACTAAATCAGCAGACTGGGAGCTCCACTGCATGCAGGCGTTAAGGCCATCCAAAGAAGAGGGAGTATTTTACCCTCTCTTGTCTGCACTCAATCATCCATAAGAACAAGCATTTCCATACCTCTCCCAATTCAAACTCAATTAATGATGGGGGTCAAGCAGTACGTTTTGGTTATTAAAATGACTTCAGTGTTGAGTTGGGGTAGTAGTATGTCTGTAATTAGGAAAGGAGAAAACACACTGGAGCGGAGAAATGGAGTTGTTTTCAATTAAGGCCTACAAAGCAGAACGTACTTAGCTAGTGGACCAGCCAGAACTTGATAGGGCTGATTGGTGCTGAAATTGACAGTAGGAGATCTCATTCCAGCAGCTGGTAAAGATACAAATAGTTGTTAACCTGTGTCTGTCACATATTGAGATGTGAAGGTTTTCTGGGAGTTGGTCTTTATGTCATTAAAAAGAAAGCACCAGGACGAACACTGGGAATGAGGCTTGATGAGTGTGTGCATCTTGCATTTGTGTGTGTGACATTTCAGCATACATAATCCCATTAAATGCAGTCAGTTATGGAGTGGAGCATTTGGCTGCAGTTCTGTGTTTTTCTGTTGAAAATTGGCCAGCGCCTTTGTTGTAGAGTTGGCTCAGTCAGAGCATGAATGAATGGATTAGATATGAGTATAACACAAGAGAGAGAAAGCTGAGGGGACAAGGAAATTGTTGTTTTCTGCCAGTGTGAACTGGTTATGACTTTATTAGCGTCCATATTAATTCCCCACGCATAGCCTTGATACACAAAGGAAAAGCTGCTGTCTAACAACTTTCAGGGGTCAGAGGAAAGTGTGCAAAGAAGGGGAGTGAAATTGAAGAAAGGTGTGTAGTTGAAAGATAAAGATGACAGAATCACACTAATGTTGTTGATGACTCTTTAATGAAGGTACTGCTGTCAGGGAAAATTACTTCCAGAAAAAGGCCATAGCAGCCAAAACGTTAACACCCATGCTGGTGAAAATAATAGACAGAATGCAATTACTGCACAAAGATATGTTGTTGACAGAGGAGTGAAGTGTCATATTGTATAGCATTAAAATAAGTAGATATAGTGAAACAGTGGAAATGTGTATCATTTTAAATTAGAATTTAAAGGCAAAAGTCTAACATTCACTGTTAATTTATATTTGAGCTCATAATAAGAATTGTATGGGTTTCACAAGAGAGTAAACAACCTTTTGAAATGATTATGTGGAATAGATAACACTGCAATACATGTTTGGCTCATATCTGTAATAAATGAGACTTACAACAGTGCAAGTTACGCAGTGTTTCGACTCCATTACTTTATTCATACTCTGCACTTTTACTATTATGGGTTTAGTTGACAACCAGAAGGGATTTTGTTGCAAACTATAGCATTAGAAAGCATCACCCCAGCTAATTTTACATTAATGAGAAAATCCACCATGTTGCATATTTAAGAAAGCTAACACAGTCACAAGGTGATTATGTGAAGCAAAACAAAGCAATAAAAGGCAATATTCCAATTTGCATCATACTGTATAGTACAAATTAAAACACAAATACACACATACCTTTGTTTACTGGATTTGTCTTGCTATTACTATTATTGTTATTATTACGGCTACAGTACATCAGTTACTATAGAGTTCACTGCTCTTTGTGTGTTTTCAGCTGCGTCCAGGTGAAGCCTTCACTGTGTATCACACCAGTCCTACGCTGTCCAGTCTGTCCAAACCTGTGGTGCTGTGGACACAGCAGGATGTCTGCAAGTGGCTTAAAAAACACTGCCCTCACAACTACCTAACCTATGTAGAGGCCTTCTCTCATCATGCCATCACAGGTACAGTACACCGCACACATGATGATGCATGCGCATAACGGTTTTATCTAGCATAATTACTTGCTAAAATCACATCTGTCTGCTTGGACTTTTAATAAGTGCTCATTTTTTAAATTTACACAGCTATACAGAAATAATTTTTTAAAGCATAACCACTGTTTAACAGTAATACCCTCAGACCTCTGCTTCTTTCAATAAACACAGCAGTGATGCTCCTTTGGACTAACACATTGCAAACCAATGCCATAAAAGGCTTACCAAATCTCACAAAAGTTTTATTTTAAGGTTCCTGGTTCCACAGCTTAGCCTTTTCAGCTGGAAACAGGTTTACACCCAAATCTCTCCAAAGGAGATTTAAAGGCATTCATGTGAAGTAACAAAAGGAGTGTAGCCTATTTTAGGAGAATAAAGGGAAGCTGCATAAAAATGGGTGGGCTATCACGTGTTGAGTTCAAACAGCAACCTCACACACACACATACACACCCATCTTTGCAGTCGTCACTTACAAGGTCTGTACACACACTTACATTTTCAGGAGACTTACCCTAACCTTAACCAAAGCTGGTATTTGCTCTAACCTTACACCCTGTCATTTTCATAAAATATGACAAATTAGTTGTGGGGCCCAGCCTCCGGGTCCCACAAGTGACTTCCGGTCCACGCAAAGCAGTGTGCTCCCCGTATTCCATTCCCACAAGCATATATAAACAAGCTGCACCCCTCCCCACCCTACCCACCCACACATTTGTTTGATAGTGAGCCCACACAAATGCATGCAGGTGCATATACACACAAACCACCACAACAACAATAGACACAAATGAACAGGTGTGTTCAAACATACACACGCACATTTGTTTTCATTCCACATGGGGACTATAAATTGTCTTACATTCAGTTTCTAGAGACTTAGTCTAACCTTAAACGTGTAAACCAAGTCACCACCCCCCACAGTGTGAGGCACACACACATCCCTGGCCCTGACAGACCAGACCCTGCAGCAGAGAACAGATTGCCAGAATGCTGTAGCTGTCATAGTTACAGCAGCTCTGATATGATCATTTTTATTTGTGTATTCTCAAACAGAGAGAGGGAGAGCCTCCAATCCAATTTTCCTCATGTATTCACTTGTGTCCAGCTGGATTTCATTTCACCTTGGTTATTATTCCCTGTGTTTTCTGGTGCAAGTATTGGCTGAATATGTGGTTTTGTTGTTGATGTGGGTCAGTATCAAAGAATCACATCAATAGATGTTCCACATACAAATACCCTGCCTTTTTCATACACAGAAGGATGTCGGATCTCACCAACATGGATTCTGTGTCTATATCGCCTTAGTTCAGTGACCCAAAAGTAAAGCTCTCTCTCTTTCAGTCTCTCGGTAGGGAAACCATTACAGTGGAACAAGGTGCCTGAGGAGATCTGTGTAGCTTCTTTACTGTCTCTTGCTTTTACATTGAACTTGTGCGTAAGAGCCATGCTATCATCTTTTATTCATTTTATCTTTATTCCTAACATTGTCACTGTTGACAGAATTGGATAATTCAGTCAGATGCTGGATAGAAACAGACCATCAGACCATGTTTGCAATGCAGTTAAATTTTTATTTACTCCACAGTAGCATATGCAGAGAGTGAGAGCCCATGATCCAAGTCCTTTATTTGACAAGTGAGCCTGATGAATGAAAATCAAAACATGTATCATTATGTATCAAATGTATATTAGCCATAATAGACTATTGATCAAATCAATTATAGGCTGCAATACTCCTCTATGTATTGAAGTGGACCAGAGTGTGTATTATTGTTTATGAGTTAAATGTTTCACTGTTAAAGAATGATTGTTTTATTTCTTCTTTTGGAAGTTACATAGTGTTGCTCTAAGTCAAAGAGCTTGATAGTTCTTGCACCTACAGTAGCAGACTAGACCAGTGCCAACTGTGGCAGTTTCAGGATAGATAAGTAATGGCTCAGATCACACTTAATGTTAGCAGATTAGTTGCTGGAATAATGGTACTGTAGCATTCACTCATGGTGTTTTTATTCTTTTTTTTTAGCTTTGCCAACAACATTCTGTGATAAGAAACTGCAAACATACAGGAGGTTAGCAGGTTTGAAGACTTCAGCATTCAGTCAGTAAAAGTAGCATCTGCTATCTTTAGCTCGTGTACAGATACTTTTTCATGACTGTATGTATGTTGTGCATTTACAGAGTGAGATCCAATCACAAAGCAAGCCAGACCATCTCCAGATGGGATCTTATACACTACATTGCATTTCAGCTGCTGCTGCATTAATGTTCTACTTTCCTTATCAAGGCAGTACATCCTGATGCAGATCATAGTTTTATACCAGGTGTGAATGACAGATAGGGCAGACAGCAAGGACATACTGAATGGGAAATGCAGTGAATGTGGTTGTAGAGTATATAAAGTACAAGCAAACAGAAATGTAATACACCATGTAGACCTTCAGGGACAATATGGATTGAACTGGTGTACAACAGTTTAATTTAAAAGTTATTCTTTTATAAGGAAGTCTGTCTTTCTACCTTTTGGATTGCTTTTCAGACTGTTTTAAAACTCATTATTGTCCTAGTCAGTGCATAACTGCTCCCCATTTATGCCGAGACATTGTTAATAAGCAATTTATTTTGAGGCCAAATTGGGAGGAGACATCTCTATTGAAACAGCCTTTGTTTTTGTGTCTCTTTCCTCCCTTTGACAGCACTACTTCACCTATCTGTGTGCAGTTATTAGGAGATGTATTAGGTCTGTCTGAAGGGAATTAGTTTGAGCTCCATTCATCTGCTTTTGTCTCACACACATGCACAAACACACAGACAGACAAGGGCAGTGGTTTTTCTAGGATGTACCAATACTGCTCTTGGCAAGCACACACTAGAGAGTTGTAGGAGAGATGAGGTGAAGAGGTTGATGAGTGTGTAGGCGCTGACAGGAGTGTGCATTAAAAGAAGTACCGTAACTGTGCACAAAATAAATAGAAAACCATTGTGTATCCCTTAGGTAGTTGTGTTCACACAAAATGGGTGTTTCACTTTATGTGTTAGAAACAGGGGTCACCTGCACTCTCAGGAGAAGTAAATAATCTGTCTTTAAACCACATGTGCACCCACATACTGTTATGCATAATCCTTGAAATCATTATGGGACCTATAAGTGCTTTGTCAAGACTTTGTCTCCCAGGGAGTGGAGGTAGCTATTGTCTGTATTGTTCCAGCACATCTGGTTGTAATGCAAGGACTGGCTGACTGTCCTTGTTTTGCTTCCCTAGTTCCAGTGAGAGCAAAGAGGTATACTGGGATGTCAAAAATAATTAATTTTTGCTGCTTCCCGCTGCCTACAAAGTATCAGTCACTCAGGTGTAACAAAGCTTCGTTAACAAACATTTCCTCCTACTGTATATATGTGGATTCAATAATGATTTTTTATAAGTACTTTAATTGGAATTATTTTTCTAGCTGAAATTCAGTTTACCTCCAGAGAATACATGCAGTTATATGCACAGTGGAGTACTTACATAAAAAGTGAAAATGAGGACTGGAACAGACAGAGCTGCAGTTTGGTTTGTGAGAGTGCATGGGTCAGCAGATGAGTCAGCTGAGTCATACATCTGAGAGCATGGTAGGACTCTCATGACCAGGCCTGTCTAGGCACATAAACCGGTGGGAAAATAGGTTTCAGTAATAGAATATGGACCAGTAAGACTCGCAGTAAAACTAGCATAACAAAAGCTTAAGCAATTTAGTATTGTAATTGTATAGCTTTTAGGGGGCATGAAAAATGTTACTGTAAGTGATATGGCTCATGCTACATGTTTCTTTATAGATGGTTTTAGAAGCACTCAGTCCCGGGCTGAGCACACTGAGGGTCACACCAGACCCACCTCAGTCTCCCACACTATTACACGCTCTAATTTGTTCTCTACCCTAAAGCCTATAAAATATGAAGACCTAAGGACATTTATATTTCATGGGTTCACAAAGGGGACAGAAGACATACATAGAATTGTAATTCTTCTTTCATTTACCTTTCTCTGCTCGTCCTCTGTTCTGTTCCTTTCTTTCCTCTCTTTTCTTGCATTCGTTACAGACTTCCCACAGACATGCTAATTAGTACAGTGACTAAATAAAAGAACAATCAGTGTGTGTGTGTATGTGTTTTATGACAGATTGACAGAGTCGTTAATAGAGCGGAGGCTTCAGACATTAACCCACTTCCGCTGCTATTTATAACAGATTCATGCTGATTGAACATGTACTCCAGCAAATAGATGGGTTCCATCCTCATACACTCATATAGAAACATGAAATAAGAAAACAGACAGAACCTAGACAGTTCCACAGAGAAACCCGCCAGAACATAGATCATAAACTGATAGGATTCTGCAAGTTAAACACTAGCAGTTAGCTGGCCGTTAGCTGGAGGTTAACCAGAACAATTCATGTATCTTTAATTATTTATGTTGAGTGGAACTGTGTCACAACACCAGTGGCGTAATACACTGGCCCTATGATAGCATGTTAGCTACTTTTGAGTGGATAAAGTATGTTAGCAAAAGGTTTAGGTTGTTCACATAGGTTGCTTTCATTGTGTTCATTTTAATCTTTAATCAGTGGAAAAATCTGCTGCTGTTTCTCTCTCACTCTCACTTTAGCTAAGGTCAAAATGCAAAGAGAGTCTTAATTATAAGATAAGATAAGAAGAACCTTTATTAGTCCCACAACAGGGAACTTCACAAAGCTATAGCAGCAAGGGGATAGAAACAAGGCACTCAGCAATAAAGTAATAGACAGGCTATCATCAATATAAACAATATACTAATAAAAAGTATGGACCAATTTTTTCCAATGCCAACGTTGTGAGGACATTTTAGCCAGTCCTCACAATTTCAAAGGGCTTTTTGATGGTTAAAACCTGGTTTTAGGCTTAAGGTTAGGATTGGGGTTGACATAACTTGGCAGCTTTTCCTCTGCTCTACATACACAATGCACCAATACAAAAATTACAAGAGAGAGTGAGATACAGAGGATGTACTGATGACCAGGAGAAGGAAACAGGAATGAAAGCAAGGATAGTGAGCTGCAAGAGTAATGAGTCTAATTATAGTTTGGACATTGCACAGTGCTGCTGCAGGTATGATGGATTCCTCTTCTGTCTGCACTGGTGAAGGACGTAGCTCTCCTACCCATAGGTGTGCCTGTATTACCACACATACATGTCTCATTTTTTCATATTGCCCTTGGGTTTGTGTGAGTGCAGCTTATTTGTAAAAGCTGTTTGCTGTGGGTAATGGTATGTTAAATGTGTGCATCCCCAGGGTTAACTGCCAAACTGTGTAGTAAAACTGAGCCAGAGAAAACAGCCAGCCTGAGTAATCCTTGCCATGCTAGCCTCTTTACTGCAACTAACTGGAAGGTTGCACTGCACAAAATAAGTACCATGCACTTAAATGTAAATTAGATAGTGAATCTACAAGATAATACAGAAGGGGCCCCCAATTTGCACAGAAGATGTCCAAATTGGGGGCACTAAAGATGCCCACCTGGATTTTTTGGTTAAAACCCGGAGACAATTTTAATCCTGTTGAAGGAAGTTTGCCTACTCACATACGTCCTATGTAACATATTCACGCTTAGCTGTACGAAGATACATTGACTCTTAAATTATTAGAAAATTAAATAATTTATCATATACTAAATAAGAGCACATTACTGGGTTCTTATGATAATATTAATGCTGTGCTTTTTCCCAAAATAGTGGATTAACATAACCCATCCATGCCTTCTCCTGATAGGACGGGCGTTGCTGCGTTTAAACGGAGAGAAGCTAGAGAGGATGGGAATCGTCCAGGAGACACTGAGGCAGGAAGTCCTCCAACAAGTCCTCCAGCTGCAGGTCAGAGAAGAGGTCCGCAACCTGCAGCTCCTTAGTAGAAGTAAGTAACAAGATGGGGTGTGTGAGAGTAATTATGTTTTTATGAGAGTAACTGTGTTCTGGGTTTATGTGCTAGTGCATGTGAGAAACGGTCAAGCAGGAGGAGAGCAGTTCAATTCGGCTAAATTGGGATGAGGCAGGCTGAGACCATGCGTTCCTGCTGTGAGTTATGTGGACATTTAAGTGCAATTGTTAGTTGCTGTGTGTAGTTTTATCAATTTGGGGCGGTCTTTATTCCTTTTGAATCTCTGAATGATGGCTTCGGTAAACTCTTTATTATCCAGCCATCAATAAACTGCCTCAGTAAATTATTAATGACCTGGATTCAGCAATAGATTTGTCAGGCTTCTTGCGAGCCTGTTTTGTCTCTTACGATGAGTGTTGTGGGTGGTTGTTTTCTGTGTTCAGTGATGGCTATGAGTCATCAAAGGGAAATGTGCATACATTTTCCTTTCTCTGTACAGATCTGGGTTTCAGGTGTTTCCTGTCACTTTTTTACAAATAAATGTTCAAAATGTGTAGGTACACATTTGATAAATGAGGAGTGCCCTTTGTTTCTCTTTTTTACAATTTTGTATTCTAAGATAAATGCACTAAGTGCCTTCTGGCTAATCCACTCAGGTTTCCCTTTGAGCACCATACTCTTCAAGATCGTGACCTATATTTAGCAGCAGCATCATGGCTGAGTTCATGCCCCAAATAAGACGAGGTCTGGAGCATTGTAGTGGAATTGCATCATACCTTTTGCTGTAGTTGTTTTTCATGTGTTCCCTTGTAATTCAGTACACAAACAAGGGACAAAAAATATCTGAATGTTCTACAGTGCTCTTCATTTTCACAGAGCATCCTGAAGTGCAGAGCCTTTTGCAAAAATTAAAAACAACATAACCATTTGTTTTAAATTGTCCAGCCTTTCTTAACACAAGTGCTTCAGACCAAAACAAAATATTGTGTTAATTCAGGCAAAGCATCAAGTTGTTTTTGCTATAAACTGATATGCAAGAGCTCTTACACCAGCTTCATTCACACACATAAATGAAGTGCAGAGTGACAAGCTCACAGTTTCTGATCGTTCATGTTCCTGGTGCTGTTGGTGTTTGTTGATTTCTGCTGATTTCTGCTCTCTACAGTCTGCTTTGAAGTTAAATGCTTGACAGGAATGATATAAATAAGTTAGTTTTTGATGTACATTTCAGTCTTTTCACAACCCACCTTTGGGAGCTGAAAGTGTATTTCTAGCACATCACCTGTGTATGGAATCACAGATTATTTGAGCGCCCTGCAACCTCACAGCAATGTGAAAAGTAAGATGGAAATAAACATAAAATGTAAGAAGCATACCTGGGCAGAACCTGGGCTCCTGATTGTAAGGTGACATTTAAAGAAATAATCAATTCATCTAACGTCATAGAATGGCATAATAGCAAATACAATTGTTTAGACAAAGCATTTTCCATGTAAATCCGGAACTGTGAACCATGTGAGTAATCAACTGCAATGAAAGAACAAGAGGAACAGTCACATAAGAATATAAGGCTGAATAATCTACTATCCAGTCATTTAAGATACAATAATAAATGTTAAAATTCTGTTATGCTAATTCAGTGCAACACCTGATGCATGTAAACCTACTGAGGCTTTTGGCGCCACAAAGCAAACAGACCTTTCGTTAAGGTGTAAATTGATTTTCTTAAGTATTTATGGAGTTAGTAATATTGCTGGCCTTAGTAAATTAGTGTCACAAGAGTCTGACAGGAAATATAGGAGGGAGAAATGAAGATGACAGGCGACATCCCTGGCCTGACTAAAGCCAAGGACGTCATGGTTACTTGGCATGTGCTTCAAACCAGTGAATCACTAGGACACTCAAACTCACTTTGTTTTGTGTGCTAATGTATTGTTTTCTATCTTATCATTTTTAGCTCATTCCTCCTTGATACAGTGTGAGAAAATTATTTATGACATTCGTGCCAATCAAGCATGCTGAACAAATTTAAACTGGCAGAAGGAATACATTTGACAGGTATAGAGAGACCGTTAAATTGGTGTTGGACACTTCTGTTAATAGAGCAATGCTAATGTATAAGGACAAGCTAATTTGGTAGCTTCATAAAACACCTGAGGTTCATCAGGTTGGAGGGTATTCCGAGGTGATAAAGGCAGGATGGGTTGGAAGGTATCTGAAGGAGTGATGGGGCTGGGGGATTAACGATGAACTGAAAAGTGGGATGAGGTAGTAATAAGGTAGCTGAGGGCAAAGGTTATAAAGGTTAAAGTGTGGACTGGAACATTTATATCAAAAAATCTACACAATGACAATTGACACTTTAGTAAAATTCATGCAAGTAGGCTAAGCCATGTCTCTGCATTTTAGACCGCTTTCATACCTCTGAACAGAATAAGGTCTATCATAAAAGGCTGCAAAGGTCATCAGCATAAAACTTCTCTAAACAAGCAGACTGAAATATTTCTCATTTGATGGTTCAGATAGCATCTTAACCTTTCCTCTAGCGCCACCGTGATGCTAACCTTTGCTTGTTTTAAGTGAAATATCTCAACAACTTTTGGATGGGCTGTCATTTGTGTTTAGTGTTAATTACAGAATGTTAATATGCTAACATGGTAATCATTATACAGTGCAGTACATGCAAAACATCAGCATAATAACATGGTTCTTATGCCCATGCTATGATGTTTGTATTTAGCCCAAGCCACTACTGTGCCTGAGTCCATACTAGCAGGAATCTTACAAGAAAAAAAGAAAGATGCTGATATGGGTAGGGATGAAAAGATGCTGATGCTGTGACTGGTCAAAGGGAGGAGATGGGTGTGGTGAAGTATGGTGGTGAAAAGGAAAGATGAGGGCCAGAGGTGAGAAAGTAAGAGCCCGACTTTTCTCACTGTACATTCAGGACTGTCTCTCATGCTTTGCTCACAGCACTTCACACACATTTCTAGATATCCTCTCAGATTGATTCTTCTCATCCATTTGCAATTATGGTCTGATTTAGTATAGTCATGTGTCGTCTGTCAGGACTGATTCATCTCCAGTGTATTTACCAAAAAATGGAATATCGATCTCGTAATAACTTTTGAAAAGAGGATGAAAATACAAATAAGCTTGAATCTGATGCGAGTGTGTCTCTGAGGCATAATAGCACAATTTAACACAATCTTTACAAGGCTCTTGCATTATATATATCTGCATTCTAAAATGCTGTTAGTATTTTTGTTAAACCTTAAAAACTAACAATAAATACAGACTTGTGATACAGAATTAAACAAAGAACACAAAAGAGCATAGAAAATTTAAATATGAAGAAGGGATAAAAGGATAATTTATGTTCAAGAGCAGTACAGAGAAGTTCAACTGGAGGTGAGATGTTTAACAGATACTGGGGATGAAATCAAGAGATCAGACAAAAAGAAATGAGATGGATAAAGAGGTTAATGAAGGGACAGACGCTTGATCTGATACTGTAGCTCTGTGGGACCCTACTTTGGCAAGCTCGCTTGCTCAAAGCACCATACAATAATAACATTCCACACTCAACATGGCACCACATTACATCTGTTGCAAATTATCCACATAATAATGAATGAAAGAACATGACAAAATGATTTGAAGAAAATTGTGTGTATGACTGAAAGAGATTGAGATTTTTGGTTTCATGGAGTCCATAGAAAATGTGGTTATATTTGAAGATTACCTCCATATTTACCAATGTTTTAAAGTTATAGTCAAAGATTTTCTATTCACAATGGGACACATGGATACTTGGAGATGAAAGGTTTGTTCGCATTGACAAACCTATACAAGCCACAGAAACGTATTGTTCTTCTCAGCTCTATGGAGCAATTTAGCTTATTTCAGCTCATTGTTTTGGTTTCCAGGCCTGTACTCTTTAAGATCACTCTGACCATTCTCATCAGTGTTGTTGTCAGACGCAAGCAGTAACAATTCTTAGTGAAAGTACTTGAAAAACTGACTAAATCTCTCAGACAACTCCTGTGGCTTAATTCACCTTGCTGACCTTCATATGCATGCACAGCGTGTTCCAGGTGGCCATATTTTAACCAAAGCATGGTTAAATACACAGAGTGAACAGAGGGCATGAAGGTTTATAGATACAGTACACTGAATGCATTGGAATCCACAAACTTTTTACAGCAACACTGACCTTTCAAGTCTACAGGAGCTGAACTTGCGGTATCACATTAAACTTTGGGCAAAGTTTGATATCATGGTAAAAAAAAATAAACTGACTCTTATTTTAAAGCTACTAACAGTTGAGACGTTTATGCAGTGCGGAAATTCGAATCAACTTCAAAGCTAAATGCAGTAGGATATATTTACCCATCCATGTCTTCATCATTCAGTGCTTTACTTCCTATTGCATTATTTCACAGTCTGTTCTGTTGTTTACAGAACCCCTTCATAGTTGGGAAAGTCATTACCTAATTTTTGTGTTTGAATATTTGTATGTGTAGGCACTTCACTTGTGTTGTTTCATGGGTTTTCAGCAAGCTAGGCTGTGTACAGTATGTCAGTCAGTCGGTGAAAGGAAAGGATGAAGTCTTCCACAGCCCAGAGCCATAACTCTGCCATGGTGCTGTGAACCTGCTGTAACATCTGGGAAGCTTTGGGAAGGAAGATTCAAATCATAGCTCAGTGGGAGATCTGCCCTCTTTCTTCCTCACAGCCTCTAGTTGTTGGTGTATCTTTATGATAAACTGTCAGTCCCTTCTTCCATCTTAACTCATCCAATTTTCATCAAAGTCAGTCTTTGTCTGTAGCCATCTGCCATTTTTCAGACTCTCAGGAGACATTAGCTAAAACCAAATGATATTGCAAATAACCTCAAAACAACCCTTGACCCCCTGCAACAAGATCTGTTGTCAGCAGCACATGGTCACCAGCTCTGGTCTGGGAGTCTGTCTTGGTTAACCTTGTAGCTCTGAAACTGTCCTGTGATGTTGCCCATCCTTGCGAAGCTTTACTCGGGCCTCCATATGGTGCCTGCCAGCTGAACTGTAGCTCTGAATTAGAATGTGAATAAAACTCTGAGTGTGCCAGACAAAGAAAAAGGAGGATCATGTCATTTTTCTTCAATACAAATTTTGCCCGGTTACTGTTCATCCCCTTCTTCACACCCACCTCTTCTCCTCTGCTGCACCTTCAGGAGGCTCTGACAGCTCCATAGGGAGCTCATTTAAAGGGATTTCTATGAGAGAAGTAGTTCTCTCTGTGTCTGTTCAAGCTTCTTGTCTTGTTGATGCCCCGCCATCCTTCCTGGTTCAGGTTCACTCCAGTGCCACGTTACATCTGGCAATGCCTGGAGACAGGTGGCGTATCTTCCTCGATTATCAGGAGGGGAGGGCTTTAGAGCTGAAATGCGAACAGTCTGGGAGAAGAATGTCTGCCTTCCCACTGACACTTGGTGTCATTCCAGAAAGGAACAAACAGGATAGTTGTCAGGAAAACCACCTGGTTGCACTGTTTGTTTTAAAAAGAAAGAGAGAGAGAGATAATGACAGTGAGAAAAAGGCTTATT
>NW_018127971.1:796613-803120 GCF_001952655.1 Monopterus albus | reverse complement strand
AGAACAGTAGAATAATACAGTACAAATAGAAGGATCTGTATATATTAACAACATCTCAGCAGTTTTCGTGCAGTGCCATTAGTTATTCAGGCAGCCAGTGTTTCATACTGAATCGCTGGTTGTTAGAGGGGTTGTTACTCCGTGATAGAGTGCAGCATGTTACATGAAGAGAGATCAGCAACACTGGTTACTTGGTAATTCAGTAGAGTCTGGGGGAGTAGTGTCACATACAGAATCAGGAGGGTTATGAGCCCAAAATTAGAGCTTCAGAAAGGCTCTTATAAGATCTATGTGTTTTCAAAGCAACATTCTTGAGGATAGACAACTTCATACTGCATTTTACAAATATGAGCTAAAAGAGAGAACTTTTTTTTTGACCATGCTCTGAGGTTACAAAAGGGCATGATGTGAGAGCAAACTATTACTGCACATTAACCTCAGCTTTTCTTCCCCATGTGAATGCACTAATACCTTTCCCTCCCCTCTCTTTTCAGCTTCCTTTGGAAACTTCTCTTAGCTCATCCCTGGCAGTGCTCTCCCTCATCCCCTGTGACAATACGCCTCTAGGAACCATGGAAGAACTGCTGTCTTAAGATATGTGAGCAAAGAACCAATGAGGGGAGAGGGTGAGCCTGTAGACTACATGCCAGCCATTCTGGAGGATTCTCATTCAACAAGGCCAATCAGGTCTGCAGACATTGAGCCAGAGACAAAGCCCCACTCAAGGCAGGGGAACCCACTGTAACATAGGGATAAGATGTAAGATTCACAACCCTAGTGATGATGTAGGCCTGTCACTGGTATGTGCTTGATCACAACAAATCTCCTTTTGGTTTTCTGCCTCATTCAGACTGGACTGACTTTAGATGTGCACAAGCAGGCTTTACAGTTAAGGTCATTACATCATTCATTCTTTGGTATGGTTATTTATCAGCTAAAATTCTGAACCCACTGATGCTGAAAACTGGCTTGATCTGTGTTATCACCAGATTTCCATGCAGTGCCACCATTTGGCCTCGATCTCCATCTTCCTTTAAAACTACAACACCAACCTTTTCAGAAGGAATTAGCTGGTCTTAAATGCATTTCAATGATGCCATCACAAAGTATTACTCACCCGTAGGTCACAGTGCATTTTCCTCTCAGGACTTTAGTTTTGGAATTGCAGATTTGGAGGATCGACAATAGCGCTTTAAGCTGAATGTCATACACAATCAGTCTTTTTGTATTGTGACTGATCTGCAGTGTGTCAGTGAGAAATTAGAAACATGTATACAGTACGAGCATTTTAGAACAACCCAGTTTAATCTGTGTATACTGTAACAGTGTCTTAGTTTTGTATTAATGGAGTGGATCAGAGGCCAGAAGGGTAATGTGATGATTATGCTTGATAAAGCAATAATTGCAACTGTAGCAGGTGAACACATTGTTGAAATAATTGTCTGGAAGTAAAGTTGTTGTTTTTTTTTAACAGAGTTGGGATGATGAACCATGAGTGTCTCCTGAGAGAAATGCATTTATTGCCTGATACAGTGGCAGCATTTGTGTGCATTGTGTATTGTATGTCATCTCTCACACAGAGATATGAAGAAAAGGACATGCCTCTGTTATACTTGACACACTTTGATGTGACACTGATTTCAAATGACCAGAAATCAAGATAATATGACAGCTACATGCATGATTCCCAGTGTGACTGAATCAATCACTTCTGGTGCCACTCTAGACAGCAGCAGACATGACAGCATTTAAATCACATAAATACATAGAGTACTGTGCAAATGTCTTAGACCACTATTTGATTTGTTATTTATCAATCCTTTTATCAGAATACAACCAGAAAATATAGGCAAATATGTACACAGTATTGTTCGGGTTGCATCAGGAAGGGCATCCGGCATAAAACACGTGCCAAATGTCAACATGCGAGTCGTCAGTGTGACAATTCGCTGTGGCGACCCCTAAACGGGAAAAGCCGAAAGTGACTTTCTTTCTTTCTATTAACAAACACAAAAATGTCAGAAGAAAATACTAACAAATTGGATACTCAAGATGTGGTATTCAAGTTGTTCTAAAGAAATATGAAGAATCCAGGGAATTCAAGGACAAAAATAGGACTAAATAAACAGGAAAACTGTCAAAATATGATGAGAGGTTTCTCTCTTTCTTCTTTGAAAGACCAGAAGAAATCCAGCAAGGACCTGGCTCAGCACCTGGCAGCTTCATCTGGAGGCCAAACTGATCCTTCCACAGTCTGAATAAGCTTGATTGGGAACAGCATTTGTGGAATGACACCAGCCAAGAAAACACCTTTTTCAGAAGGGGGGCAGGTAGAAAATGGCAAAAGCTCATAAAGATTGGAGACTAGATCAGTGGAAAAGAGTCTTATGGTGTGATGAATTGAAGTCTGAAATTCTCTGATCCACTTGTCGACAGTATGTGAGAAGAAAAAAAGTTGGCAAGAGATAGAAGAATGAGTGGTGCAGCCTTCAGTGAAACATGGTGGGTCTGTCATGTTTTCAAGACTTCAACACAGTCTCCCCAAAAGAATTCAAGCTGTGCTAAGTGCAAAGGGGGTGGGGTGGGGGTGTTACACTAAATACTGACTTTGGATTGTAGAAGCTATTTGGTTCTGAAAATGTCTTTTTTTTTATATTTGATACATATTTCATGAGAAAATAAAGATAAATTGTCATTACAACCTTGCTAAAACAGCTAAACTAATGGTAGCCTAAGACTTTTGCACAGTACTCTACATACATGAACAAATAAACTTCCAACAAACAAAATTGCCCTTTCAAACATATTTTTCTCTGTCCTTTGACATAGAATCATTTGGTGATTAAATAATGAACTGACTGTTAAGAGGAGGAGAACACACTGTATGATTTTAGGATTAGCTGTAAATACTGACACTTTCGGTTTATTTTGTCAGAAGATTTATGAAGTGTTGAAATGCAAAAAACAGAAACATGGGAAATATTTAGCTGCTTTACATACAGTATGTGCAGACATATGATATGTTGTATGATGAAAAGTCTTTCTAGAATAAACTAATTGAGATGTAGCATTAGTCCTGATCTTCATGTTGTATCACTATGTTTTGCTGTTGTTGTTGTTGTTTGTTTAGTTGATACAGTCACGTCAGCAGACACTGAAACACAGGGGCACAGTTGATATAAAAGTAATACCGAAGCAACCAAAAACCTTTTTTTATCACAAGTAAGTATAAGTCAATGAAGATAAAAACAAAGTTCTGAAGGGAAAAATAACCAGACAAAGTCATCTCCTTATCTCTGCCCAACTTAAGGTAGGTCACCAAACATTAGCTCTGAGGTGCCCAAGTGTTTTCCCCATACACACATTTCAAGTTTTTAAAAGTTTTTCCAAATGTATGACAGAAATCCTGTCGTTGTAACCGCTGTTTTCCAGTCTCTGAGAATCAGTTTTTGGCTAGCATGTTCCCACTGCCAAGTTTCCTCAGGGCATCAAAATATAGCCAAGTCTCTGTGGGGGAGAAGGTTTGTTTGTTTATGTACTTTGGAAATTTGAAACTCAATCAAAATGAATCTGAGTAATTCCAAAAAAAAAAGTTCCATCTTTAGTTTTGAGACACCAAGTGAGCAAATTTATGTAAAAAGGTTTTTGAATAATGGAGCCTATATGTAACTTTAAACTGTTTTCACTTGTGTTCTGGGATGTGTGAATTACTACTAGTGTATTTATTGAGCACACAAACATAATAAGATCACTCTTCTCCATGTGTTTTGTTTCTCTCTTACACAAACTGTTACACAAACATGCACACACGCAGAAACCCAGCTGCTTTGATTTAAGTGGTTCACCTCAGTGGCCCTTTCCTCAAATCCCATAAGTGCTCCCAGATACCCCATTCTGATCATAACCAAGAAATGCTGCACAGCTCTTGTGGATACTAGTTTCTCTTTATCACTCTCTCTATTGTTTTTTTCTTTTTACCACTTTGCTTTTTTTGCTCCTTCCTCCCTCTCGCTGTCTTCCTTCTTTACCTTCTTTTTCTTCATGAATTCATTCATTTATTCATACAGTATTACTTTAAATAGCTAATGTTTATGTACATATTTCTAGATTTTAAGAATGTCCTGACAATACTGTTTATCAGAAACTTAATATACAAGTCAAAATTACAGTTATTAATATTTGTTACAGGGAAGAATGTCGCACCTGCGCTCTGACTTGTCAACCAAGGTCCATGAGTCACGACTCTTCTAACTTCATGAATGCAAAGCAGTAGTGCCTACCTAAAGAGACACAGTCTGTCTCCTGCACACATGCAAACACAAGGGCATCTAATTACTGAGAGACATGAAGCATCTCACCTGTTTATAACAAGGCACATGTATGATAAAAAGATTCAGTGAACAGTGGCCTTCTCAACCCTGACAGCGAAGAAATCCATAGAGCAGATGGTTCGATAGTGCAGTTAATTGGGTACTGTTTACTGTCACGTGTCTTATCTTTCTCTCTGGACATTTTCAAGTGTACAATTCACTTTTGAAAGCTTGTCTTTCATCATTATCTTCAAAAACACCCAAATGCTGGGACTCTCCATCCAACTAGTTCATCATTATCTGCTTGTGGCTTTGATCAGCTGGATTTCAATCCTCTAACAGTACTGAAACTGAATCAGAAACACTGTTCTCTTCCATCAACTCTTGTTAAGAAGCCCTTTAGCAGCTGCTCTAGTGGAGAGGCTCTATGGCATAAACAGCTGAAGACTGTACTGGGTTTTTTTTTTGCCATCACCCAATTGTTAATCTTCCATAGGCTATTCCACTACAAAGCATGATGAAAAAAGTGTGCATCAACATTCACCTGTAAGGTCAACAGATAAATAACACTATCAGCTGCTGGATGGACTCTTTCATGGGCCTTTTAGGGCACAGACCACTCCACCTGGCCAGTTTTAAAAACCATTAAGTAGCCTTTTGCACATTCAGCAGAGGAGGAGGGGGATATAAGTCATTGCCATGGTAACTATTCATTAGCAGCCATTAAAGAGAGTAGGAAGCAGATTCAGATGTATCAGTGAGACATACTGTGTAAGAGAATAACAGCTGTCAGTCAGATGAGGAAGAAACATCCCTCAGGCTCAGTCTGTCAGGAACCAACTAAGCATCTCCTCATGTCTAGAGACGTGTTTGTACTGACACATGACAGTGCCATGAAAACCAACCACACATTTAAAAGTGATGATGATGATGCTACAGGAGCCCATACTTCCAGCTGGTTTAAGAGCTGCTCCTGACAAATCACAGAACAGTACTGCCCTCTGATGGAAGAATAATGCAGACAACATAAAAATCCATTTAGAAACCTTTTCTTGTGTCTGTTGCAGCCATAAAATTAGGCATAAACTTGTGGCTATGTAGTCTAATATGGCTATAAAATAAGTATTTCTGGTATGACACATTTTTATTAAACATAAAAATCTGCAATAACACATGCCTGTGACATTTGGGGTCTGTATTTAAAAAGTGAATGCTACCTACAGTCCATTACTTTTACTGTGACTTAAAAAAAAACAACTTCTCTGTTAATTTAGTACAAATGAATATAAAAAAATATGTTCATGTCTTTATGTTATGATGTTTCAGTGAATCTTGTAATTCCCCTCATTAAACATAAAAGATATTAGAAAAAACATAATAGATTTCAATTTATTTAAACACCTTTGTGGGCTGATACATCACAGTACACTCGGTGGATAAATGAGGTTCTCCTGCCCTCCACTGGTAAACGCTAAAAACTGCTTTTGCACATACATTACATCATGGTTTCAGATGAGTTCTACTAATAGCAAGTATTAGGTCACGATGACTGGCACCAATCGACGACTCAGACAGGATCCTGTTTTAGTGGAACTGAGTGAGGTGGCAGTGATGCCATGAATTACTCATTTATTAAGCTGTGATACAGACAGATGTGGCTTCACACTATATATAAAAAATGTGATTGTTACCTGAGTTAAGTTTACACAATTCTTAGTGTTCAGCTACAGCAATTTAAAATCCAATAGTGTAGCCTATTAACCGTAGGCCCATGTTTTGTTTAGTTTAGATGAACACCAAAAGAATTACAGGCTATGTCTTAATATTGACCTTGGATTTTGGCATCGCGTGGCAGTTTATAATAAAAGCTTGGTTTTTTATTTGTATAATGCAGAACAAATTCATTATATACAACTGTTATGCAGAACTTGCCTTTGACAAGTTTTGCAAATATTAGGCACATTTGCTATTCCAGTGATTTTTGAAGAGAGAGATATGCAGTGACTGACAATAACACCGGCCTACAGTAAGGCAATGCCAAATAGAATAGCCTACCACAGCCGGGACTATAATCATATTCCCTGTCTGGAGCTGTTAATGTGCGCCAGGCTGGAGGACGCATTAATAGGCTACAAGATGTAGCAGCAGCCAGATTAAAATACTTGGCGAAGGCTGATTTAAGGAATTTAAGCCCTGA
>NW_018127971.1:787309-796581 GCF_001952655.1 Monopterus albus | reverse complement strand
CAGCACCAGCCAGTATTGCAGCGAGTTTATCAGACAGAATCCCCAATAATGATCCGCTCGATATAGATAATAATAACGCGAGAGTTTGCAAGTTGCCTCAAGACTGTAGTTGCAACTGTCAAAGGTGGAGTGGATACGCGCATGACCCAACACACATTACTGTAATACTGTACACAGCCGCCGAGATATTATCCGTATAAAAAAGCGAAATAATCCTGAGGTAAGGAACCGAGGAGTGTATCAAAACCGGGCGAGATTTGACGTTTCTGCTGATTTCCTTCGCTGCGTTTTCTTTTACTCTAACCAACTGTCTCGCAGACGTCGACATTACTGCACTAAACATATTTTTGTGCCTCCCTTTAGCTCCAGCCAGCGCAAGGATTTTTTTTACTCCTCCTTCGCAATAAAGTCGCCATTTTGCTTCACTGCCTATATAAACCATCCCGTATTCTAATATTTTCCCTCAAGGAGTCGAGGACCTACCTATATTTCCTGGCTATATCTAATATTTGTGGAGTGTTTAACGAGAAGACGGAGGTTGAAGAAGTGCCTCGTGGTATACATATTAATGCGGGAAAGGAGGGGGGCAACGCAATTGCAAACTGGGAATAAGGTGAAAGTGTCCAGGATTTCTTTTCATGCACAGACGAAATTGTCATTTTGCTTCTACTGCGCGGCTCCTTTTTGCTTCCACCTCGTCGTCGTCTGAGTCGAGAGACAGGACGACCGTGACGACTGTCCACTTCTCAGGGCCCCCAGCTCCTGTCTGATCGGTCCTTGACGCACAGCAGGTGTGATTGCCATGTAACATAACATTGGTGGAAAACCGCCCACTTAGGTGCCTGTCTCCTGACCCCCTCCCCCCTCACGTGGGTGACCCGGGGCCACCCGGCCCCTAGTGCTGGGTGACTGCCCGACAGTCCAGGTAGGTGTGGCCGAGCAGGAGGGAAAAGTGGAGTACTCGTTTTTCAGCCAAACAAATGTGCAACTCTGTAACCTTGTTGTAGTTGACACACAGCATGGCAGTGTGCCACGTGCGGAGCTAAAAGACTTATTTCCAGGGTGGTTTGTCAGCAGATTGTGTGAGGAGATGTGCGTGGGCGTCTCCAGGTTTTGTTGTGTCTAGCTAAATGTATAATAATGTAGGGTTTATTTGCTATGCATTTTTTTTAGATGCTGTTCAAATGTCAGAATATCTAAGGTATAATCATACAAGATAGTGATGCACAGTTTATTCCATAGGGGGAAATAAATTGTTTACAAAAAGTGTAAGGTAACTGTTGAACCTCACAATAACTATTACAAGCAGAGTTGGTCTTGTAATCTAATGCATTTTCATCAGTGACAATTATTCAGCAGTCTATTTTACTGTCATCTTTCTCACAGCAGCTGTTCATTTTAAGTAGTTAAATGCTCTTTACCTTCACACACTCTATCTTCACACCATGCAGGCAAAAGGAAGTTGTTTAGTGTTGGTGTGTGCAATATTTCTGCAAGATTCACTGTGCAGCCAGATCACCCTGCCTTTTAGTGTCAATTGTATTAACAACTTATAGCAAACTGTGAGCATATGATCACTGTCAGCCCACATCACTCACTGTACAGTGAATAGCATGGCATGTAAACAGACACTGAAAGGGCCTTAGTGAGTAACCCTTTGTGTAGGTTGTAATTCATTACCAGAGCAACATGAATGTGTGCTAAGAGAAAGTATGTTGGATTGTAATCAGACCTGCTTAGCATAATTAGCAGTTGTCAGCCTTCATCCATTAGATTATCCCATGCTGACGGGGAATGAGGGAACCCAAAACTGACACATGGGCATAATGTGGAAAAAGTTTGCATCTTCCTCTTGTCTTTGACTCACCTTTTGTCTAATGGGTGGAGCATGGAGCAAGTGTCTAAGTGAGAGTATTGATTTTGAAATGAAACATGGAAGGTCACACCCTCATTACCACTGCAGATGATGTGTGTGCCTCCATCCTGATAACCTTCAGTCCAATAACATCGATGGCCGACATGAAGAAAGTGCATTGTAGAACAAGTCATCACAAGCTATTGATGCAGTGGGCATTGCTAATAATGTTTTGACAAGCAATGGAACAGGATTAATGAGTGGCAGTAAGCATTCCAACATTGCCTCTAGCTATTTATCTCTTGTGTGTGTGTTTGTATCTCCTCACCTACCATTAGAGGCATGGAGAGCCCAAGTGGCCCCAGGTTTGCGAAACTGTCCTCATCAGGGCTGCCAAGGAGCCGGAACCCCAAGCACGGACGTCCCCATGAGCTTGTTCGAACTACACCAGTCCCTGAAAACAACAACAAACATAGTGAGTGACAAGACACAACACTTTGTTGAATTAAAACAGTGTTTTTCTTTAGATCTCTGCAGTATTTCTTCACAGATTGCTTTAAATGTGGGAACTAGAGGATCTTCTGTTTATGTAACCCAGGTTTGCTCTTGAACTGGTTCCAGGATGAATGATGAGGCAATGCAGTGGAAAGAATAGCTCTTGTTTGCATACAGCATTGCATACTAACACATTGTATGTATTTGTGCACATTTAACTTTCTGTTCCCTTGACTTTCCATTGGCTGGAGTTTTGTAATTCCAGGCTAGCTGTTCAGAACTTCAGTACTGTTTCTAAGGATCTGATCATCCTACCATACAATATAATTGTCCCTGCAGCTTTTTTGAATGGGCTATATTTTACTAAGAGTCAATGGTTTCCAAGCTGCAATGTAACTCTACTCCTCTCGCCACAGAAAGGCCTGGAAACTACAACATCACTGCCTTAGAGTGCCTTACAGTGAGAAAACCAAAACAAACATGTATTGCCAAGCACTGACATGAGTGAAACTCCAAACCATCTGGATGGAGATGGAACATTTTGGATGAGATTTTGGAAGTGAGTCGGACTGGGGAATTATGTTTCAATCCAATAACCGGCAGATCATCATGACATTGTTAATAGAGTCAGGCAGGCCTGGAAAACTGGGGCTGCTCTAATATGACCCAGTTGTTTTGGTTGCTACAAAATAGCCTCTCATTCTCAGATACACAGAGCACTAATACTAGACTAGGTGATTTGTTTTCCTTCTATGTTAATAATCAGCCCTGTAGGCTAGAGTTGCATGCCTGTGTGCGTGTGTTCATGTGTGTGTACGTGTGTGTTTGCTTGCTGTGTACAGTAATACAGATCTTATGTTGCTAGACAGAACCGAGAGTGCAGGAAAGCATAGCAACCACAAAGTGTTGAAGCCATTTATTAAAATTCTTTTATTTTATGTTAAGCTCTAATTAACTTGTTATAGTTAGCGGTGTAGGACAGGCTCACAGTATGCACTGCTCGCTGTATATAGGCTGCTGGTTTTTTCTGTTTAAAGAACTGATTGTTAGCAGAAGACAGTGTATATGAATGGCAGCCTCTCTTTGCTGCCTCTTAGAGTCTTAAAGATTTTTAGCACTTTATTTTACAATAATTGGTTTATAAAGTCATCAGTGCAAAGTTGGTGGTGGGCTCTCTACCCTTATCTTTTTGAGGACGAAAGCTACAGTAGTACTGAGTGAAGCACCGATGAATGAATGC
This sequence comes from Monopterus albus, assembly GCF_001952655.1. Lineage (NCBI taxonomy): Eukaryota > Metazoa > Chordata > Actinopteri > Synbranchiformes > Synbranchidae > Monopterus > Monopterus albus. The sequence goes on along the minus strand of NW_018127971.1, from coordinate 792,991 downwards.
TAATCATGTTAAGTATGGCTGTGTGTGTTCAGGTAATGCTGTCGCAGGAGACGGCTTGGTCCTGGTTTTTACGGGACTTTTCCTGGTCATTTGACTCGACTCCTTCTGCATGTTAGTTTTATTTTCTCTTTTCATTAAAGTAAAGCCTCTCAAAAATACCGGGACAGTAATTATATCAGTGTTTTTAATACTGCAGTTCTGTGCTAAGGAGGCTGTTGTTGTTAAGTCTTTTTTTAAGGACAGCTTCCAGCACAATTTGATTGTACAAGATAAGAATCGACATTGTACTATGTTGTAGTTAAAGAAATGCCTCGTTTGGCTGGAAAGTTGCTCTTATCTGGAACATTACCAGGGCTTTCTCTAGTCTTTAGAGAGGCCTAGTTGATAACATTGCCAGTGGACTGTTTTATGTGATTATGTTTTGAAGACTCTCTAAGAGTTTCCAACAACCTTAAGGGGAAACACACAGAGAACCTAGTGTAACAGTTTTTAGATGCAGAGCATGAGAAATTCTACTTTTTTATATTTTTTTTATGTCAAAAAGGCACTTGATTCCAGTGGCATTTGTATTCCCTAATCACCCTAATACACCATAACTGGTGTATGGGTTATGACTTACTTGGAAGTAGCCGACGCTATATTAGGAAGCAAGAGTTTCTCTAGCAAAACACAAACTCTGTTTACATCAAAATACTTCTCATAAAACAAGCAATCTTTTCAAATTTGGACTCAGCTTATTACTCATCAGTGATCGGCTTGATTTTTCTGTATGAGGAGAAATATTACAGTGTTAATCATAATGAGCCTGGTGCTAGCTTGTCTGTCCCAGGGGTGCTGGGATTGTTCATTTGGGGAAACAATGGCATCAATATCTAAGGCTGCTTTTGGAGGTTTTTCAGTGCTCAGTCTGTGCTAGTTGTACACATTATGGTCTTCACATAAACAGGTAACACATTATCTGCCCTTTTCTTGCTGTCTGCTTTTCATTTTTCACTCCATGCCTCTGGAAAGTTTGGACAGTTATCCTTTGTTGTAATATCAGTGCTCATTCTGACTGATAAATGCCCCTGTCAGAGCCTTTGCAAAGACATTCTGTCTGGCTGGACTGCTTTTCTACGAGTGGTTTTCTGAAATCTGTCTATGCTTTTCTACATGGGACCATAGACTGCAAATTGACTTTGTGTGCTTTCTTGGAGTGTTGCGGTTGAGCTGTCACCTTGCCACACCAGTCAATTCACGGGAAAGGATGTGGTTCTTGAGGGTGATTCACTCTCTCTTTGTTTCTCTGTTCCTTTCTTGCTCTCAGATGTTTTCATATTAATCTCTTATTAGAGCCATAGCTTTGTCACTTTTGCTTCACCAACCTACAGTAAAAGTCAGAAGTAGTGCTATTCTGCCAAGCACTGTAGGCAAGCCCTGAGATATACAGACCTAGGTGTGTGTGTGTGTGTGATCATCCCCATTCCCTGATGGAAAGTTGTGCAGTTCCTAGTCTGATCTGAGAACACATTGTCCAGTGGGCATACTGGACGGGGAAGTGGGTGTTTCCATCTGCATAGTTTGTATGCTTGTGGCTATGTGTGAATGTTAAATGTGTTAGTTTGTGCTTTTTGTTTTTGTTTGTGTTTACATGTTGTGTGCATGTGCATGAATGCGCGTGTTCAAATGACAGTCCACTGACAGTCCTCTGACTACAAGACCATCATCTCAGGCTCACAGTCGCCATCTGCTGACCCAGCCGTCTCTCACTTTTCCTCTTTATCTATTACTTTCTCAGACTTTCTCTTACTCTTTTGTTGTCCACTTCACCAAACATAACTATTGTTCCTTTCCTTTTTATTCTCCCTCAAACTCTTCCTTTCTCTCTTGTCTCACTTATTAGACAGTATTGTCAGCACCAGTGACTCACTAGTTCTCCAACCTCACTATTCCTACCACCTCACATTCCTTTCCCACAAACCTTCCACTACCCTCCCACTACCCATCCTTATTCTTGTCATGTCTCATATTTCTTATATGTTGTAGCTCTGGCCTGCTGAGGCTTTACATCTCCTAAACTGGTGAAATATCCATCCATCCATTGATCCATTATCTACAGTATACTGCTTATTCATGAATAGGGTCGCTAGGGGGGCTGGAGCCAGTCCCAGCTGACACTGGGTGAGAGGCAGGGTACACCCTGGACAGGTCACCAGTCTGTCACAGGGCTGACATGTAGAAAAACAACCACACACACTCACTCACTCCTACAGGCAATTTTAGAGTCACCAATCAACCTAAGTTGCATGTCTTTGGACTGTGGGAGGAAACCGTAGTACCCAGGAAGAACCCACACAGGCACAGGGAGAACATGTAAACTCTGTACAGAAAGGCACCGGATCAGCTGGGGATCAAACCCAGAACCTTCTTGCTATGAGGCAACAGCACTAACTAGAGCCCCGCTGTGCCGCCATAGAGGTTAGTTTAGGGATGAAATTGAATTCTGGTGATTTTCCTGGGCTGATGCTTCATCTTTTGAGGACTGTCCTTTGTCACACCTTTATTTGGCAGGCTTTAGGATGGCAGATGAGAAGGAGCATAGGAAAATGGGAGAGGAGAGAGATTGAGTTGGTGAGTCACTGTTCATAAGGAGGGCACTGCAAACAGTCAGGAGCAGGCATTCTGGCACATATACAGAACTGTATTTGCTATTGCATAGAGACATCACTTGGTTATGGGTGCCAGTAACTTGTGTGTGTACTGAATGTCTCAGTGCAACAACTGTGCCATGATTCGTGGGTATTTTTCTAATTTTCCTTCCAGTCACTTCTACATTTAAATGTGTTTTATTTGTTTGACAGTTCACCTGTCAGCATCAAACCCAGGAATTCACCGGAATTCACCGAAACACACTTTAAACACACTATGGCCTTGGGCCAACTGGGCATCAGGCAGTAGATTAGGTTACCAATAATATGATGCATGCAGCTGGGGCGGAAGGCTGCAACATCAATGCAGGGCTGAAGAGGCTGTCAAGGTGTGAGTCACCAGTAGCAGGAACCTCAAACCTGAGAGTCTGAGCAGTTTTTTCCTTTCCTTTTTATTTTAGTTGCTGTGAGTACGGTTTAGTGCTCCTAGTAAAGTGATAGCCTACCATAGTCCTATGTGGTGAGTCCTGACCTCTTACGCACAGTGATTCCCTAGACAGTATTTCAGACCACTGAGGGCAGTGAAAATTATGCTTGCTTAGGACACTCACTCTTCTTGACTGGGCATTAGTTGCCAGTTGTTCAGTAACAAGATCTCTCAATCACTAAATCACAGTAGTATGAACCTTGAAATTAACTGAACTATGTATAGGGTACATATATCCTGAACAATGGGATCTATGGAGAGAATTTCACAATTCACAACTTTGGTGCATTAAGAATACACTGTTGACATGGATGCTGGCACTCATACTGACTTCAAACGAGGACAACAATTTAAAAAAATAAAGAAATCTAGGAAATTGATAGCATCATCATACCCTGGAAATCTGTAGTTCATTATGTCTAGCCCTAAAGTTGAGCTCACTGTGTCATTGTCATTGTAAGGTAAGGTCATAACCTTACTATGTAAAGTGCCTTGAAATGATTTTTGTTGTGATTTGGCGCTATATAAATAAAACTGTATTCAATTGAAGTAATCAAAGTCCAGGAACCACTAAATATCATTGAAATCAATGAGGAGATATAAGAAGGTCTCCCTCACAGTGATCCCAGCATATTATAGTGTTGACTGATTTTCTTTATAAATAAACCATGTTTATTTGCAGTCCCCAGTAGCACTTGTGGAGTGATAAACGTTTCAAAGATTAGTTGTCCCATTCGAGGTGTGTAATTTTACTAATTACCAGTGGGGGTGTAATGGTGTATTTTGTAGTTTGCAAGTTCTTTTCAGAAAAATTAGAAATAAATATTATGTGAGTTTAAACATATTTATGTCAAAAAACTGTATATACTGTATGTACAGTAAGAAATTAGTTTAGATACAGTTACAGAGAAAGACAGAAGTGGAGAGAGAGAGGGAGGGAGGGAGGGAGGACAAAAAGAGTGAGAAAGGAAAAAACAAATACAGAGAGTGAGAGCCAGACTCACTGACAAAGTCTGGTTTGCTTTCAGTTAGTCAGTGACTGCTCTGGTGCTACTCAACCTCTCTTCTTCTTACTCATTACCTGGAGTCTGGCCTGACTGGGAGGGAATTATGGGGATGACTTCAAAGAGAGGTTTGTATATGATGGGACTGTGTGTGTGTGTGTAAGAGACAGGAGGACATTAGAGTACAGGATAGTAACATGTACTGTAGGAAAATAGGACGTATTTCTCCTTCTCCTAGATCAGATCCAACATTTTCATAAGAAGGAAGTAGCAGAAGGAAGTGTGTGTCTGAAAGTTGCAAAGTGCTAATGTGCTAAACAGAAAATGTGCAAGAGATGGGGAAGTTATAAAGAAGTACAGAGGATAAACTTTAAAGCCAAAAAGTAGAGGAAAAAAAGATGGCCCAATGGTTACATTCACTGTAGCAGTGAAAATCTTACACATACAGGTGCTACTTACACTGTCAGTGTGTTTACTCTGCAGTTGTACAGGATTATCACTTTCTCTATCTACATTCTGCTGGGGCTGAGGAAGTAGTGACATTAGGCTATGTCTTTTTTCCATGTGCTTGTGTTCGTAGTGAATGGTCTTTGTATTTGTGTGTTTTTTCTGAACTACAGTACATCCACAGCCTACTGTGCAGACACAGACAAAGACTCCTGTGTGAGTGTTTGTCGAGGAAAACAAATGACTGCTCCGTGTGTGTGTGCGCCTGTGTGTCTGTTTGTGGGTAATGTGTGCACCCTTGCACTCAGGGGGAGCAGATGCAGGCGTAGCTAGGAGAACTCAGAGGTTATTTGAGATCATTAGGCAGCTGCCGGCACTCCTGGGTCCTGACACTTCTCTTCTCTTCTCTTCTCTTCTCTTCTCTGCTCTTCTCTTCTCTTCTGTCCTCTGTCAGGCTAGTGTGGAGCAACAGTTGCAGACAGCTGGGAGCGAGTCATACACTGACATTAGCTGAACAGCTGTTTTATCCCCGGGGTTAGGTTTGACACAATGGGCCTTCTTTGTTTCATACCAAGACAATGGTTGTGATTGCTGGAATGTCTGAGCACCAGAGTTTGCCACCCAGATTTCAACAAGCAGAGTAAAGTAAAAGATACTGAACCCTCTTTACTGTGTTTGCATATCATCTCAGGAAACACAAGTGTGCTGTTGTATATTTCATTTTACAATAAGTTTGTAGCCATGCCTACGCTGCCTAGGGTTGTGTGTGTACATGCTGTAGGCCGAAAGTCCATAACAGGTGACTCCCTGAGCCAAAAGAGCATGTTTCTTGAGCCCCTAGTCCATGTGACTATCAATGGTCGAGATCATTTATGTCTAATTGACTCAGGAGCAAGGTACTCCACTTTAAACTTGCCACTCCCACGTTCAAGGCATACTACATCTGTTTTTGGCTTCTTGGGCATGAAGGAGGAGTGGCCATTCTCTGAAGAAGTTCCTTGTACATGGAATAATCTTTCATTTTATCATTCATTTCTACTTTCTCCATCTTGTCCCATTAATCTTCTTGCACGTGATATTTTTTGTTCTCTGAATGTTACCATGATGATGTCATCAT
>NW_018127971.1:786593-787046 GCF_001952655.1 Monopterus albus | reverse complement strand
GGGTTGCTCTCCCGGCTGACCTTGAAAGTTTGTATATGCTGTCTGAAAACTCTGCTCCTCATATCACTTTGTTAGTGAAACATGGAGCTGATGCAAAAAATCTTGGCCCCATGGTGCAGAGCTGTGTCAATGCTACTGACTGGACCGGCAGACAGAATGGACAGTTGCAGTTCTCTCCTTCGACTCAATGCTATACTAACGAGCACAACTCACAGCTCACATTAACACTGGAGAAGTGTTTACTGCACAGAAATCATAGCAGAGAGAATATTGATCATCCACTGACACAAGCATTGTTGGACAGGCTCCCTCCAGCTTTTTGGGCCACTGGTCCAACCGACGTGGGATTAATCACAGTTGACCCGGTCAGAATCTCTTTGCGTGAGGGGGCTGTGCCTGTTTACAGAGCCCAGTACCCACTCACACAGCAGCAAGTCAGTAGAATTGAAAAAA
>NW_018127971.1:778354-783707 GCF_001952655.1 Monopterus albus | reverse complement strand
TAGTCAAAACATGAAGCAAATCAACGTGTGAATGTGTGTGTCTGTTGGTTAAGTGGTGTGTAGCTAAAAACATTCTCACGACCTCTAGTACATGTCGTGACTTAAACATAAGAACATATTGTGGCTAAGGCTACAGTTATACACGTCGTAATAATAATATTAAACACCCTGTCTGCTGACAGTCATCAACTCTTCTCTCTAGTTATCCTTGACCAGATGTACCCTGTAGAAACTCATAAGCATGCCTAAGCATTTAACAGTCTAACTAGACATCCTATCTCCACTAAACATTTCTAATACATAAAGTATCTATCCAATATCTATCTGACTAAAAATACCTAACAATGCCTATTAGCCTACTGCATGTGAGCCTAATTGTTCTGCTTGCTGGATGAGGCCACTGGTAGTGGTAACTAAGACAAGTAGATCTTATTCCCATAGCAACAAGAACATATCTTTCCCAAGCAGAATTAATTAATTATGCCTTACTTTTACAAGACCTTTATTTTCTAAGACAGGAATTAGAATGCATGCTCAATTTCCTCCTCAGCACAAGAGCTGCACTGCTGCCTGCACCTCTCCAGCTGCTACCCAGACAGCTAATAGAGAAATGCTCTGTCGCCTAGAGAATATTAACTCATATCCATGCACACAAATCACACTCACACACCGTGGTAATGGTTTTGTGTATTTGTTTGTGTGTGTTTTTACATGTGTGTTTACACCTTGTGTCATGAACTATTCCCAAACACAGCTAGTAATGCTGTGCTACTTCTTATTCAGTGTTATTCAGTCTCACCTTGTTTTCTTTCTACCTTATTACTGTGAGCCTGAAGTAAAAGATTACATATAATCTGTCTGCTTGTGTTTGTGTCTGTACTAGTGAATAAAAAGCCAAAAGAGGAGATGGAAGGAGAAGGTGAGGTCACGTTAAACTTGGAGTGTTTCTCCACTGACAGAAATATGTTTTTTGCTGTGTTTTTTTTTCCAGCATGACCTGTTTTTGCATGAAGTCAGGTAATTTATTTGATAAGAATTCCTCCAACCGTTTTGGTAATCCTGGTAGGCACACACTGCTGTGATCCACTTTGGGACCCAGCACAAATGGGATGCACTAGTCATGTGTACATCCTGTCACTGCCTGTCAATGTGGTTCTTTGAGAAGAAAGCAGATGGCAGACACAGTGACAGGTTCCTCAGCATGGGGAAATGAAAAGAGACTCTGTGTAAGACCACTGCTGCATTCCACTTCACAGCATACGTCTACTTGAAGGTCTCTGCTTTAAGCTGTTGCCTTTTGACATTTCTTATATCTGATGTGACCAAATGGGTTCTTGCAGCATATCTGTCTCCTGCTTGCTTTGTTTCTGCTGCCACTATCTGGTTGTAGCAGATCAGTGCAGGGGAGTTGGGAGCACATGTAAAGATGTATAATTCTGAAGAGCAAAGTATAGCCTTAGCTCCTACTGTACCTGCAGCTCTGTCATTCAGTATTCTGCTTGGTCAGAGAAAGAAGACTTTCACCTCTGCAATTTTTTCTTCTCTTGTTCAGCGTACTCTGCTCTCCTCTCTTCCCTTCCCTTTGCCCCTTGCAAATCATTCTTCTCTTGTTCAGCATCCTCTGCTCTCCTCTCTTCCACCCCCCCCCATGCACACACATGCATACACTCATTTTCATTTTCGAGTAGCAGGGCATAGAGGGAAAAGAGTGCAGAGACAGTGCAGAGGTCTAACTGTAGCAAAAAAAGTAATGAGCCAGTCACTGCCTGTCCTCTTAAGTTCAAGTAGCAAAAGATCAGGAAGGGTGTGGGAAGTGAAAGGGAAGCACGGTGAGAAAGCTAGACAAGGGGTAGAAAGAGAGGAAAGTGACATTATTGGAAATGGAGGGAGGGAGTGGCAGAGAGTGCAGAGAGGGCTGAGGCAGTTGGTCTGCTGCGTGCTGTGTCAGAGGTCCACACTGGCACTAGTGATTTACAGGTCATCTGTTGGGCTTAACAGAGGACCTTTACCCACAATGCCCTCTCTCTGTCTCCCTCTAGCAGACACATGAACTGGATCACACCTGTGCTTATTTAGTTTGAATATGTGATAAGGTTCAGACACTTGTGAGGTTTCAAAAGGCATTTTACTGAAGTTGGGCATGTGTGCACCTCAGTGGAATGACAATACCTAGAATCTAGATAGATCTATAAAATAGCAGGTTTGAAAGTAACTAGTGTTCTCTTCATATTTAAATGTTCTATTCCATTAACACAAAGCACTGGCCGTACTCTGTTAACTCACGAATGGTCTTCTGCCTTGTTTTGCCAGGTGTGGTGTGTGATGAGCCAGCAGAGGGGAAGAGGAAAGGTCGTCCTAAAGCAGAAGTGCAGGAACTGAGAAGCATCCCTGTGAGTATCTCTCTTTGAACTGAGTGGGTGTTTGAAGTGGGCTCCATTTTTACTGCACAGAGTAGGCAGCTCCCCATGAATATGCACAGTATACAGTGGGTACAGCGATAATCCTTGCATGCATTCAACTCTTTATTCCTCCCCCCTGAGCAGGCCCATATGATAGTACAATGGAAGGAAGAGTTTAAGCGTCGCTCCAGGGTTAAGTGTCCGTGTTCAGGCTGCTGGTTAGAGTTTCCCAGCATCTATGGCGTCAAGTACCACTATCAACGCTGCCAGGGGGTGAGTCACTAACCTCTGCTCTCTCCCACAATGCGGCTATTTCTACTTTATTTTCCAGAGTAAACTTTAGGGAAACTGTCAAATAAAGGCCCACAATAGTCAGTGATAAATGATCTATGAAGTTAGCTCGAATCAGTTTAAACTTTCAGAGAATTTCTATTGTTGTAACTTCAAATATTTCATAATTACTCATCATACTTGAGCGACTAGTCTGGCTTTTTCAAGCACATGTGATTAGTCAAGTGAAGAATCCCAGTAGCAGCTACCAACTATCATCTGATTTTGTGTGGGGCGGAAGCTCACTCTAAATCCACTCCCCTCCATTCTGTGTTTCAGGCCACGGTAACAGAGAAACTGAGTCATGGCTGTCCCTACTGTGAGGCAGTATTCGCCACAAAGGTCCGCCTGCAGAAGCACAAGCTGTGGAACCACCCAGACAGGGTTAGTATGGAGCCCAAGGACCAGCAGCCTAAACTTCAAAAGTCTCCTGTCAAGTCCAACACCAAGAAAAGGTGACTGGGATTTAGAGCTCAAATTCCCACCCACACTGACCCACATAATGGTGTTAGTAACATCATAATGCTGACTGCCCAAAACTGTCAATTCAGGCCCATGGAGAACAGTCCCCCCTCTCCGGTGTTCTTCAAAGTGAAAAAGACCCACGAGGTGTCCATGCCCTCTCAGAACGGGGAGCTGGCCCACCAGAAGAGTGACAGGAGACCACACAGCCACAGTCAGCATTCACAGCAGCTTCACCAGTCTCAGTCAATCCAGCCTCAGTCTCAGCAGGCGCAGTCACAGAGCACATCATCTGATGCGGGGGGCAGTGAAAGTGAGGGGGGCAGCCTTCCTCCTTCTTTCCCTGATGAAGATCCAGAGCGAATGAGGCACAGTAAGATCACAGCGTAGCTTTTGAAATGGACTCCACATTCTCATTACAGTATGTGCTTGCACTGTATGTGTTTAACCATTCCTTGCTTTGTTTATTCTCTTGCGCTAGGACGGAAACAGAAAACCCCTAAGAAATTCACTGGCGAGCAGCCTTCTATATCTGGAACATTTGGTTTGAAAGGTAGGTACTGAAGTTTCTCTCACTTCACCCTGCTGTTGAGAGTAAACAATGGTTTTTGAAAAGTTGCCCATAACAATTAGACAACTTTGTGCAAAACCCTCTTGGGGGTGTAATAATAAGTGAACAAAAGAATTTATGAAGAAGAGATTGTTATGACGTGCTGGCTGATTCATCACTGATTACTGACAATACAACAGGGCACCGGAGTCCTGTGGTGTTTCAGTGAATAATAGAAACCTTGGGAAGACAAATGTACCACTGCTGGAAGATAGGGGATGGGGATTCTGGGTCATTCAAAACAACTTTAATAAATCGTGCGGGTGGTTATGTGAGTAATTATGAGCACTCCTTACTGCTACTGATCAACGGTATCAATGGTACTTTATAACTGTACTGATGTGGCAACTGTAGAGGTGTTATGCAGTTAACTGAATCAGTGACTCACACACCAAGCATACATCACATACAAGGAGCTTTTCCAGTCTCTCTCACATTCTATTTCATTCAAAATGTTCACTGACTCATAGCATAAACAAGATTGTAAACTACTTGTCACTTATCAAACAATTCATCAACAGTTTGCAGGGCTCACCGCTCTTATCCAGTCTCCCTGTCACTGTGACAGAACTCAAAACAACCTCTTCTTCATATTTTCTATCTCTTTCTCACCTCAGTTTTTTCCTTTTTTTATACTCAGTATCAGCTTTCCCTTTTTTTTAGCATTTCCCTTGTTCAGCATTGTCCTCCACCTGTCCCTCTTGTATGGATTACCTTGACTTCAATCAGTAGTATTAATTATTACCATGACTGTGTGTGTGTGTGTGCATGCGTTGCAGGTATGTCTAAAGTGGAGGAGAAACTGAAAGCAGGTCGGGCGAAGAGACCAGAGGGAAGTGGGTTCAGTGACGAGCCCCAGAAAAGGCCTACTCCAAGCCAGTCCTCCAAGAGGGACACAGCCACGACCAGCTTGGGTGAGCACCTAGACTGACTTTTTAATTAATTAATTTGTCCAAAAAAGTGGGCTTGGTATCATTCAAATAATATTACCAGTGATACCATCCATCCATCCATCCATCCATTTTCTAAACCGCTTAGTCCCAAACGGGGTCACGGGGGGCTGGAGCCAATCCCAGCCAACTGCGGGCGAGAGGCGGGGTACACCCTGGACAGGTCGCCAGTCCATTGCACACCAGTGATACCAGTGTAAATTTAATATCCTTCAGTTTTGTTTTTCATGCACAAAACCAAATTTTTCTCTCATCAGATGCATTAGACTCACAAATCCATCAGTTATGAAAAAGGTTATCCCAGAACCTTTATCACACCTAAGTAAGATACATGATAAACATAACACAATAGCGGTATTGAAATACGGCACCTCCGGGGGAATGCGGAGGCGTCCCCAGGCCAGCCGAGAGACATAGTCCCTCCAGCGTGTCCTGGGTCTTCCCCAGGGCCTCCTCCCGGTGGGACATGCCCGGAACACCTCCCTAGGAAGGCGCCCAGGAGGCATCCGAAACAGATGCCCGAGCCACCTCAGCTGGCTCCTCTCGATGTGGAGGAGCAGCGGTTGTACTCTGAGCTCCTCACCTTATCTCTAAGGGTGCGC
>NW_018127971.1:755687-775600 GCF_001952655.1 Monopterus albus | reverse complement strand
CCCGCCCACCAGTCGCTCGCATTCGAGCCCCGACCCCAGGCCTGGCTCCAGGGTGAGGCCCCGGGTGCGCCATTCCGGGCGACGTCATGGTCCTTGGTTTAATTCTGTTCATAAAGGGCTTTTGTCTTAGTCTGACCCGTCATCCAGGACCTGTTTGCCTTGGGAGACCCTACCAGGGACATATAGCCCCCGACAACATAGCTCCTAGGATCACTCGGGTACTCAAACCCCTCCACCACAGTAAGGTGGCGGTTCCAGGAGGGGTATTTTCATTATCATATGTCTCAAATATTTGTTAATTTAATTAATCAGTTTGTCATTCTGTATACAAATTGTCAGAAAGTAATGCAAAATGTTTCCATGGTGATGTATTAATTAAATTTACTGTTTTGTCTAACCATCGGTCAAAACCCAGTAATATTTGATTACATTGATATAAAACAGAGAAAAGCAACAAACTCTCATATTTTAAAAGCTGTATTTTTGCTTAATAAATCACCTAACTGAATAAGTAATCATTAAAATTGTTGTAATTGTATTTTCAGGCATTTAGCTACTCAATTAATTGACTAATTGATTCAGTACTATTGTGATGTCTGTCCAGAGAATGATGTAACATGTCAATCTGCCTGGCCATTTCAAAACCTGGTGTTATGGAGTAGTGAAAAAACATTACTAAGTTCTGACTGGCCAAGGAGCAAAATGTGATGGCAGTTATAAGGACAGATTTTTAAAGTATCAGCTCAAAGGAGCATGTAATACCTGTTCTACAGTACCTGCTAGATGGACAGGTTGGATTTATGATTGAAATGCTGACTCTGTGTGAGGTAACGGGTCTGAATGGCTTGTCTTTGTACTTTATGTCAGAAACTTTGGAACAACTGAGCTCATAATAAAAAATATGAATCAATATTTATCTGGTGATCAATCAATATGTTAAGTAGGTAACTAATAAAATGTGCCATATATAATACAGTTACCGGGTTATTACAACAAAACCTGCTAATCAAACATCACTGTTAATGCTTGACTCACTGCACAAGCAGAACATGAAAGTATAAGACAAGGCAACAGAAATACTAAGTACACAAAGAAGAACTGTTATTCCTATGAGGACATTATACCAGTGATCTGTTACTGGCTAATATGTCCTCATGTTTGTAAGGTGCTGTTCCTGATGCCCAATGGCAACGTGCAATCTCAGAGCGAGGTGAAGTGGTGTGTCCCACCTGCTCCATCGTCACCAGGAAAACAATCCACGGCCTCAAGAAGCACATGGAGATTTGCCAGAAGGTGAATGGGCGATACAGCTGTCTGTCAGAATGGGGGCGGGCTGAGTGTGCTATGACGACCTCTGATAGAATGTGTTGTGTTGTAAAGCAGATAAAACTACTTTCATAGCAGGCTAGTTAGTTAAAAATAACCATTCCAAGACAAACACCTGAGTAAAGCTTGTACTCTGCAGTAGCTTCTGGATGAGCTTGGCTGTAGAAAATCTCAATAAGCCATGAATACCCTCAACATTTAACCATCATGTATTACCTGCTGAATGCTGTGGGTTGGAAGGAAGTCTCAAATCTGTGCCATCAGGAAAGCATGACACATAATGTGTTAATCTATAGCAGGCAATTTGACAGCACAATACCCCAGCGGAAACCATGCGTCATATCAACCAAAACCATTTTATATATTGGCAAATCTTTTCTGAACCACAGCTATTGTTAATCTTTATTCAGTCTGAGTACGAAATAACTGGATTATAACGTTCACTGCAACATTATTAGATACCTCTCCCAGAGGACCCAGTTGTGCAGAGTATGGGGAGCCTTTACAGTGAGGATATTGATTGGAAAGCTGTAGAAATAACATCAGGCAGTGTCTCAGCACAGTAATTTCAGACAGTTTTCTGACACTGTACACCTCTGAGGTTAGTTTGCATTGCACTCAGTTGTAGTCAATAGTAGTAATAAGGAGGTGGAGTGAAGTACAGATTATATTGAGCTTTTTCTGAGGCCAAACCAGCTTGAGTGGCGCAGCCGCCTCCAGGCCCTCAGAGAGATGTGTTCCTACAGCCACTGTGATGGCTTTCTGCCCAGTGGCCCATGTGACTTGATTAAAGTGACATTCTGCCATTAAGCAGTGATAGAATCACTACATTACCACTGGGTCACTCACCATCACAGCACCTCCATCTTCAAATCAATACTGAGGCGAGAGGAAAAGACTGTGAAAAGGAACAGAGTGTGTTAAATTGGCTTTTTCTAGTTCCTAAAGTTTCTTGATATGTTCTTTTGAACAACATTGTGCACTAATAACAAACTTTATTAGGTTATAGATGAAATGTTACTATATAGATAGATCCAATAAAAAGCAAAGCCATCAAGAGTGGGAGACTTGTAAGTTTCCTTTCATAGAAATGTTATTTGATCATCTGTTTGACCTTTGACCTCTGCAGCTCCAGGATGCCCTGAAGTGCCAGCAGTGCCACAAACAGTTCAGGTCAAAGGCTGGCCTCAACTACCACACCATGGCTGAACACACCACCAAGGTATGTTGTCATTTCTAAAGCTTGCCTCAAAGTTTCAAACACTTACTAGCACACTTTGACTGTGCAACTTCTTTTTGACTGATGTTTGCCCCCTGATCCATTACTCAGAAGACCAGATGGGGATGCTTCAGGTGTTCAGAGAGCTAGTGTTTCACTACTGTTACACTGGCCCACTGTACAGGGTAATTAGCTATTAGACACCACACTTCAGCACTATGCACATACTGGAGTCAGTCAGACTTGTATTTGTGACTTTATGTATCCACCTTATGCCAAAGCTAGTGTCAAATTCCACTGAGTTTTTGGTGAAGGGTGTCCTGCTTGTAGATGTCTGCTCATCCTCAGTCGTCCAAAGTTGAAAAACACATTTCTCTCCTATAAGCTGTACAGCACTACTTTCTGCACTGCATATTCATCGTCAGCTGCTATGCCCCTCTCTAGCAAATGATCTTGAGGTTTGTAAACATCATACATTTGAAGTATCAGGAAAAACTAATGAATACACTTGCAGCAAACCTTGTGGCATGCTGCATGTGCACTTGTGTGAGGGCATTTTCCAGTATGACATATGTTCATATGGATGTCTATAGTATGCATGTGAGGGGTTTTGTGATGATAGATGACTGGGCCATCTGTGCTAGCCATGTTAAAACTGTTTGTCATCAGTCTGGATCTGTTGTGCCCCGGCCCTACTGACAGCATTTCACTCCAGCACAGCAAAAGACAGCACTCTTTGTTTGTTTCGCCATGTAGTCTCCCGCAGGAAACTGCTAAACCTTTGGAACATGTTTAGATAGATTAAATAATGAAAACTTGTGTGACAGCATGAATCAAGACCGCTGTGTTAATTCTGTGTTATTTTGTTGGCATCCATAATTGTGCTCTAGTCTCAAGTAGCTGCTGATTAAAGTTGGTTGGTTGTGTTACCATTTGTGTGGAATCCGATTTGTATTTCACTCTTGTAAACACATTGATGTGATATTTGGTTTTCATTTAGGTGTTTGCACTGACCCTTGGTCCAGTGTGTTGCCAGTGTGGTCACATGGCCCGGCCTCAGTGCAGTGTGGGAAAGCACAGTGTGCTGACAGATGGACAGGGGTCACCCCACTGGGTTTGACCTTGATGTCGCTGTTGGTGCTCTGATACTGCCGCCTACTCTCTCACTCATGCTTGCTCATTTGCTCTCTCTCTGTCTCTGATAGAGCTGCTAAGAATGCATGCTGGTGTAGTTTCATGGCTTCTTCCCCTGCCAGTATAAATCAAAGGCTGAGCTGGCGTCTGTTCTCTCTCTTGCAGGCTGGAGCATGATTTACTTGAATTAGTGAAGTACTCTGGCAGCATCTCATCTACTCCTTACCTTTACAGAAAGCTAGAGTTGTGGCTCGGTTATCTTAGTTCTTTGTGTGTTAACAGATGAGAAAACACAAATTTCTCTTCACTGGGATTCCTCAGTCCAGACTCTCTCTTGTCCTCGCACTTCTCTACTTTCCCCTCTCTGGCAGCCCTGCCATCTGTTGTTCTGGTTTTGGCTGGGGTTTGGCACCAGCTGACACACAAGTGAAAACATGAGTTTGACAGTTGTCATAAACATACCTTGAGTAACCGCTGCACCATGAAGCCATTTAATGATCCTGGAGCAGTGTGAACACCCAAGATGGGAAACACATTTTCATCACTATTTATTTAAGTCAGAAGGGATGGAGAAGTGTTGGGGTGGGACATGCTTATGTGGCATTGTGTTTGCTCCCCCTCAGCCTTCAGGGAGCGAAGGCCAGACAGGTGATGAGCATGAGGAGAGAGAAAGGCTGCGCCGAGTCCTCAAACAGATGGGACGAATCAAGTGTCCTAGTGAGGTATGTGCTCTCTCTTTCTTACTGTCCCTTTCTCTTTAGCTTTATTACATTTTTACTACTCTTTTTTTCTTTGTCCTCCATTTCCATTTGTCCGCCTTTTCCGTCTTTCACGTCACATTTTCCTCTCTCCTCATCCTTCAGTTTCAATTATGTTCCCTTTTCCACACGCTCCTCATTTTGTGTCTACTTCCTTTTAGCTCTCTCCCTCATTTTTCCTTTACTATATGCCTTGTTCTTGACATGGTGCCCAAAACCTACATCAACACTCTGCTTCACATTACTCACACTAAAGTGCAAAAGGCAGCAAGAGGAAGAGAAAGGGCTGTAAAAACACTGGCATGTCTTCACACTAAAGAATGAGCAGTTTCTTCTAATTTTCTGTTTTTATAAGAGCAACTCCAAAATATTAACCAAATTCAGTAATGTTGTTCCATTAAACCTGCACATTGCTCCCCTGGTCCTGTCTCCTTCTTAATGTATGTTTTAATTCTGTCTCATTTCTGTCACTGGCCTCACACAACACTTAACATTACGTGTGCAAACACACACACACACGTACAGGGCTGCTCAGCCCACTTCTCCAGTCTGATGGGCTACCAGTATCACCAGAAACGTTGTGGAGGACAGTTTGCTGATGGTGACAAGCCCGTGTTTCTATGCCAGCACTGTGGAAAAACCTACCACTCCCTGGCTGGCAAAGACTACCATGTGCTTACCGAACATTCTCCAGCTTCCACCACCACCATGACATCCACCACCCCAAACCACCACAAGGATACTGACACCAACAACAATGCCGGCAAAGAGAGGGTAAGAAAACAGTAAGGGTGAGGGAACAGTAAGTGCTGTGAGTGATGGCTGTTTATAGGTGTATTTTGCTAGATTTTATTAGGTAATCAAAGTTGCTTCACATTGTCCACTCATTGCTCCTCCAGGTGGTCTCTGAGGATTCGTCATCAGGAGCCAAGAAAGAGCAAAACCACCCTGAGAAGGACTGGCAGGAGAAAGTAACATGTGGCCATCCTAAGGAGAAGGAGAAGGAGAAGGAAGCCAGGGAGAAGGACATGGAAAAATTAAAGGAAAAGGAGCAAGACAAAGATAAAGCAGCACAGAATGAGAGCCCTGGGGAGGACTTTGAACGAACCCCCAGTGGCAGAGTGAGGCGCCGCTCAGCTCAGGTGGCAGTGTTCCACCTGCAGGAAATAGCAGAGGATGAGCTGGCCAAAGACTGGGGCACTAAGCGCCGCATCAAGGATGACTTGGTGCCTGACAGCAAGAGGGTGAGGACAAAGGGCGGATGCATGATTCACACATGATCTGCATTTCTAGCAGCCTTTAAGAGATCAACACAGTAGTCATAAACATATGCATGCTCAGCTCACACACATACATCAGCAAAACAATCAACACACATTCACATATACAGAAGAGGATTAAACAGTGACATGCATTTAAGCCAACTTGCCATAAGACTCCAGACAAACTGGCAAAAGCTGAACCTGACAGATAAAAATGTCTCCCAGTCGTTTCCTTTTCTACACATACAGTACAATTGTGAAACTACCAGGGATACTGATATAAATGTTTCCTTTTGGATAGTTAAACTACACTCGTCCTGGCCTCCCCAGCTTCAGCCCAGAGCTTCTAGAGACTTGGAAGAACCAAGTCAAGGAGAAGGGCTTCATCTGCTGCACCAATGAAGTAAGAGCACTGACTGGCTTATTCAGAGATCTGTGCACTTGGTTTATAACACTAAAGCCATTGATTTCACAGAATGGCATAAGGATTTTTTTACTCACTGTTTATTTTTGTTTTGTCTTAGAATTGTGAAGCTGTCTATTCCAGTGTGTCAGGACTAAAAGCCCACCTCGCCAACTGCAGCCAGGTACAAACATCCACCTGAAAAAAATGCACCAGCCTGAATATATTTGTCCATTGTAGACACTAATTTTAACCCAGATTCATATTGTGGTTGATAGCCAGCTGTTTATCTCTTCATCACATCTATTTTTGTGTTGTTTGTTTTTTTTTTATCTGTTTGTGAAGTATTTTGCCTCTCCAATGACATATCATGACAAGAAAAATACAGTACTGCTCAACAATATTTGCCATAGTATTTTACGTTTTATTCAGCCAATTCATGTTATGTATGTTGTGTGTCTTATTGTTGTTTTAATGGATGTTTTAACACCTGGCCAAGGGACAACAGTTGAAAATTAGCCTTTTGGCTAAATGAAAATCAAAAACTAAAATTAAGAAAACAGAGGTTGTTTTGAGCTGAACTAGATGGACAAATTGTGTTTTTGTGGGTGTGTGTGTGTGTGTGTGTGTGTGTGTGTGTGTGTGTGTGTGTGTGTGTGTGTGTGTGTGTGTGTGTGTTGTAGGGTGGTGGAGAAATGGGGAAGTACACCTGTCTGATCTGTCAGAAGGAGTTTAGCTCAGAGAGTGGTGTCAAGTACCACATCAGCAAGACTCATTCACAGGTGGGTCAGCCTCTGTGTAAATTTTACACAACAAAACAATGGCCTTATTTAATGTCACTCTACTTTAGCATTTCCAGTTCTATTAATATACAGTAAACACCTTGTTGAATCACAGAGGATTTATATTTAACTTGTGGTAACAAGTTATTAACTTGAAGATACCTATGTTGTGGAAACCAGTCATTAATGTCTGGAAAAAAGTATGCAGATCTTTTTGGAATAATTAATACGTTTTCCCTCAAATGCAATATGTGGAACACGACAGCTTATTTATTCAATATACAGATTTTGTTCAAAAAAAAAAAAAAATCCAACACTATCAGTGTTCCCACAAGGTTGACATCCTAAATAGTTACAGTCTTGTTAATTACCACATGAAGGTTTTACAGTTATGCACATGCTCCTGTCCCTTCTTCAGAGCATAAGGAAATCAGCAAATGTGTGTTTTATTACCTTAGAACTGGTTTCGTGCAGCAGCCAGTCAAGTGGTCGCAAGTAGCAAGAGTAAAGCACCAGAGAACAATGGGCTCAAAGCTGAGGTGAGAAATGGTGCCACCACTGGTAAGAAGAGAGGGCGCAAGCCTAAAGAGCGCCCTTCTGTGGCTGTGCCTCTTCAAACAAAAACTGAAGCAACTGTCACAACTCACAACTCAACCCCTGCTGTGACTCCCTCCTTGGGCCCAACACAGTCTCCCACCCTGATTCCCGACCCAACAGACAGTGCAAAGTCAGGCCAAAACAGACAGCCTATTCCCTCCAGCGTCAGACGAAGCAAACCCAAGAGGTTGTCACTGTCGGAGTAGCTCTGCTTTTGTCGACCCAGGCGCCAGAGAGGATGCTTACTGTACATCTTATGCCAAGAAGACCATTCTAACTCCTCCAGGACTTGGCAGAGAGAAGAAAGTTAAATCAACCATTTAGAAGTAAAACATTTAGTACAGGCTTCAGATGTTGGTTTTGAAACCCCACATTTAATGTGTCTACTGTTCTAAACAATACTCATGCACCAGTAATGTTTTATTTGTCCATTCCACTTTTGTCTCATTTTTAAGGTGCACCTTTCAGCTTCTGTGTTCACAGCAGAGGTGTCAGTAGGAATCAAAGATAAAATTCTGACTTCTACATGGATAGCATTTTGCAAACAGTTGTAGTATTTCAAAGAGTAACTCTCTCTATGAGATTCATGTTGTGTTTGAGAGGTTTTAAAAAGGATATTCTATTAGCATGGTGAAATCATTTAAAGATAGCTAGTGTTTTCACATTTTTCATAGATACTGTACTGTGTACATATACAATAGCTACATCTATATATCTATATACTCAAAGCAATGATACCATTTGTCATTTCCAAGCCTGAAACATCCAAGCGGATCAGGAGCAATCAGAATTTTCACATTGTGTGCTTAGTGCAATGTTGTTTTGAACTTGATTTCTTTTAGATTTCTTTATGGTTTTGCTTTTACTGATTTTACATTTCATGTTTTAAGTAAGCAAATGTTGTATAAGCTAAAATGATGGTCAGTTGTTAAACATCTTCCACTCTATTTTTCCTACAACTATGTGGCTGTCACTTCAGTGACCTATCTTTTTATTTCATTTGCATCACATGACAGTGAAAGGTAACTGGTTTGACAGCTGTAATTAGGTGTCAAAAGATTTCCATAGGTCTTTTACACTGAGGTTAATAAGCAGAATACCCTGAAAAGTGATTGAGATTTCCATCTGTAAGGCATAAGTTAGTTACAATAATACTTAATATAGCATTGTTTAATTGATTTTAAACAAAACAGAAAAACTTGAAGCATTCTGTCTAAAATAAGACTCAAAGTGGTGGACAGAAGGATCAATTTTGTGTGAAGCTTGTTGCACCATTGCAGCACAATCAAATGATGTGATACCATAATATTAAAGGGGCCATATTTTGGCTACTGCTTGAATCAAAGAGCAGAGGAGAGAATAAAAATGATATCTTTTATAGAGAGGTTGAGGGGGAAAACTTATATTAAACAGAAAATTTGCAAATGAAGATTCACATATTATAATGTACGTATATGACTCAATTCCTGAACGCTCAAAGCGATTGCCTTGCACTTTAATCCTTAGCCCTTCCTTCTCCCCTCTTGTATTTTGCACTCCAGGAGTATCCAGCCACCTTAAGTGGCTGTCAGGCACAGGAGGGGGAAAATCTTACTCTGATGAAAACTAAAGAAGAGAAAAACTAAATCTGTTCAACATGGGTAATGAGCAGCATGATTAACTCTTTCTAGATAGCATCTGTAATCCAACAAGGCCATATAATTATGACTCACCACACAAAGCCATAACTGGCCTGTTGAATGTTAAGGCTGCTCTTTCACTCACTGCTAGTTAAGCTTCAGATAAAAAATAAAAAAAACATTTCAAATCTAAAATGTGTGCAATCAGAGAATATATTCACTTTAACACATTTAAAGTAAATACTTGAATCCACAGTTTTATTTACAATTTGAGCAGATGAAAACTCCATAAATATTTGATTTATATTTGCAGGCTATGTCCATAAAATTAAATGACTTGCTTACTTACAAAAAAGATCATAAATCTATTTTATATTCTTGTGTATGTGTGTGTATGTTACCTAGATAGCAATCTTATAGCTTTGAATAAAGTTGCGATATGAGGTTATTCTGATGAGATAATAAGGGTGCTTTACTTGCCATTCTACCTTAAGGACCTGATACAACTCATTTAAGTCCACCAATCCACCCTGCCGTTTTCTACTTCTGACAAGTCCTCTAAATTTTGCGTCGACAAATGTCAATGTCATCATATAAATAAAGCACTGATGTCAGTGAAACATGTCCAAGAAACACTGAATTTGAAATGTAATGCGTCCCAGGTAGTATCATCCCTACGCTGTTACTTTTTATATCGCGAAGCAAAGACTTGAGTGGAACTCCACCATTATCAATCAACCAATGAGGTTCAGGTGGGGATGCTTATGCATGCGTCTCTTTGTTAGTGGGATGGACCTTCATCTTCTATTCAGGTTCAGCTGACCGAGAGGACAAATAAGACAAGCACTGAGTGGGCCTCGGACCTTTTCAATAGAGTTGTCCAGACCTGGTGTGTGTGTGTGTGTGTGTGTGTGTGTGTGTGTGTGTGTGTGTGTGTTTGTTAAACAGTTAGCACCTTTGTAATGACTGGATGTCAGAAATTGTAACACTTTTTGCTGAGTGTTATGTTGTGGCACAGAATCAGTTCATCAGCTGCTTGTTACTCGTTTTATTGATAACGCCACATTGACCGTGTTTACCTGACAAGCTTTGGTGTTGCAATATGATAGTTTAGCACTGCTTTTAACAGTGGGTAATTTATATTTTATCACACCCTTTACTATCTGTCTTCCTATGATGTGGAAAACACATATCTATCCCGCAGTGTGAGCTAACTGCAACATGTAAATGGTCTTATACTTGTATAGCGCCTTTCTATGCTTTTACAGCACACTCAAAGCGCTTTCACATTATTCGGCCATTCACCCATTCGCACTCTAAACATGTTTAGAGAGTACAGCAATACACCATATTTAGCTGGTTTTGTTGGCTTGCTGATACTTTGATATTGATGTCTTCTCAAACTTGTACGGCTTTTTTCACTCCCCTACTTTTATTTGCTTTGAAAATGCTTTTTTTACATATTATAAAATCTAAAAAAAAAAAAAAGTTGAAAAAAATTTGTAGACCACAAAGAACATTGTAGGCCTGAGTGTCAACATACATTGTTATTTTATCCATTTTGATGATGCACATAAATTGAATTTTTTAGTAGATGATGACAAACACATTGAGAGAGTCCTTTATCTACTGAATATGGGACTAAAAGGCATATGTATGTGTGTTCGTTTCTGTATTTAGTGCACTTGCTATACCATGAAATAGGCTTGAAATAGGAGTGTTGTTGGAGCTTTCTAGTTACCTGGACTGTGTGTGGTGTGACTTTTGTACCTGGGACAACAGCAGGCTCAAGTGTCTTCCCTTTGTCAGCAATGGTTTTCCCCTCAAAACCAAGGTTAATCCTGATAAATCCCCGTAGCCTGAGAATGTTACCCTTTTATGAGGACAACAGTGGTTCATTTTGTAAGCTACCTACTTTAAAAGCAGGAAATGGCCTTCTCCTCTGTTGTCAGGGCCATTGTGAAGAAACTGTTGAGTTTTAAGCGATGATGTTGTAGATCATAACTGGTTATGTTATACAGGTGAAATGAAACTAATGATGTATTAAAGATTTCCATATCTGAAATTAAGCTGTATAGAACCTAACATAAGAGGCATAAACACCTCCTTTGAGTCTGAACTGTTACTTTTTTCTCCCAAACTTGTTGTATTACCTGTGCATTAGTATCCCTAATCTAATTAATAAAAGTTTGTTGACTAAACTTGTGTCAACTGTGTCAGTGTTTAAGTATGTTTGGAAATCGGTTAGCTATAGTAATAGACTTTTCTCACCATGTACAACAATATTTGTTTGTTCCAGTTTCAGGGGTCCAGTTTTCTGCATGCTGTCCACCAATCACTACTCTAGAAGAGTTTTTGGCACTAAAAGTAAACCAAGCATGCTTTTAAAAATATGCCATTAATAGTTTTGGGTTTATTCATCAATTAACTTCACAAAAAGTACAGTAGCCTAAACAGAATAACAGCTACTGCAGGACTGATTTTGTTGCTGAAAGATGTTCTTTATGACAGGCAGAAAAAAAAACAGAAAAAGAGGTATTAGCCAAGGGATATCATTTTGTGGCCACACCCAAACAAATCCCTGTTGTAGACTTCATCACAGCCACAGAGTCAGCCATTAGGAACAACAAGCTGGCTGAGGCTGAGGTGGAAGAAATCAGGATTAAGCTCACACCTGCTGTGGCAAGTGCCAAACTCCCAAATGGATGCCTTGTGCGGAGCAGGCCGAAGTGCATGCCATGTGCAGAAAAGGCCAAAATGCACACTGTGCCCTTTGCCCCTTTCTGGAGCAGGGCAATTTGCACACTGTGGTTGGAGTAGGCCAAAATGCACAGTGTGTGCGTCAAGCCCTCTCTGTGGAGCAGGCTCAAATGCACACTGTGTGCACACCAGTTAACATTTGTGGTAGGTTGACTCTGAGCGGCCAGGAATGTAGGAGACAGACTCAAAAAATACATCAGGTTTTCTCAAATCAATAATTTATTTTAAACAAGTGCCAGCAAAGTACACATGCCAAACAAAATCACTAAACAAACTAAATGGTTATTTTCACATAACTGAAGAAAACTCAACTCAAAATAACTCAACTCAACACAACTTACAGGCACATGCACACAGCTACACTTAGACTGCCACACTCCCAGCTGCTCCACCTCAGCTGATTAAATAGCCCCTGGTATCAATCAACCCTATGACATCCTTGATGACAGCAGAGAGCGTACAGAATGAGGAAGTGATTAACCACCTCCTCCTTTATCCTATATCCACCTAGTAAATACAATCAAACATTTAACACACAGGTTAAGGCATTAAGAAACATACATGACTTAACTTAGGGACAAGTGGAGTGTTCTCACCCACTTTGTCACAACATTAGATGCTCAAAAGCAGGTTGAAAATTCAGCGTCATATAATATTACTTCGCATTTGTAGGCACGCCTTTCTAATGTAATTTTCAGAATGCATGCTAATGGCCTTACAAACAATAAGATATAGCTACTGTTGCCATTAAAAAAAACCAAGAATAAATACAAAAAAAGGAAAACACTGACAAAAGAAATTTAAACAATAAGGCCTATGTGTAGTAAGTTTACCTTATCCCATACTGGGCCATCCTCTGACAAACTGTTCGCTCACACACTCCGAACAGCTGTGCTATGACCCGCACCGTGTGTCCCCAGAGGGGGTGAGAGGGGTAGTTACCTCCACTGTGCACTTTACTATCACATCTGTGTACCTGATGTTATTGTCATACAGCATATACAGTATCAGCTTATAAAGTATCAGAAATACCACTAATGGAAAATAAATTATTTGCAAGCATTCTGGTCATACTGACAGAGGTGACCAAACCATAAAGCAAAGACAATAAAGATCCAGATCAGCTGACAGTTAAATACAGAATAAGACAGCAGATTGTCAGACATTCATATCCTGGGTGACAATTGAATATCAGAGGCTGTGTGTATTATTTTTAATTACTGTAAATAATTCCATTATATTTAAATCCAAAAAAACACAGTTTTTGAATGAATTAAGCATATAGAGGTTGAGAGGAGTTAAGGAAGCTATTTTTGTAAAAATAGAACACCACCCCTCACTAAATAGGGGTGGTGGACTAAAACACAACTTGTCATCCATCTACAATCCTCTTTTGAGATCTCTGCATGCCCACCAGGACAGGACACAGATAGGCGTAGGTCAACAGGTGAGGATCCAAAGACAGGTAACGACTCTCACCGATACTGGGCTATAACAACTCAGTCGATAGGGGACATTGTTGACCTTCAAAGGACTGAAACACCACTGAGGGGCATAAATATCTCCGGCTCAACACCAGTCAGTCAGAACTGATGAAGCCTCTTGGATGAGTGGTGAAACGTCTTCGACCTAGAAATCTAGTCCAGTTGATTTTTTCAGCTTACTATGACCTGGATGACTGATAATCTGCATAGACATTTATGACAGGCAGTGTGTTTGGGTTTGGTGTCACACAGCACTATACAGTAAATTTGGGACTGATCAGACACCTTCCTGATGGCATTATTTACTGTAGGCATTTGCACGGTAGGCTCTTAGAAAGGAACCATCATTAATTAAATAGGCTACTCCTGTGACGTGTCAAAATGTCTGCTTTGAAAAAGACTTATTACTAAGATCACCATAACTCAGCTTTCCCCGTGTTAATTGTGGAAGGTATTTCACATTTTACTGAATGTTTTTAAATCATATGATCTAGACAATAAAGTCATGAAAATCGTTTTGTGATATACATTTATGCTACAACACTGATTCACAGTGGGGGTGGGGGATGGTGGAATAAAATAAAGCAAAGATGTGAAATCCTCTCACAAAATGCTGGTTGAGCCTCGCCCACTGCCAGCTTGTGTCACGTGTGTGACCTTAATCAGTGCTGCCAACTAATTTAAATGGAAAGCAGCTAAAGTCTGCTGGAAAAGTCACTAGATGCCGTCACATATGCTTTTCTTCTAATCTTGCATAGCCAGACCTTTGCTTCATCAAAGCTGCTCACATTATATCATATTAGAAAATTCCTGAAACATGTCCAACAGATTGTACCCGAAATACATTCAGAAAAAAGCATCCTGAAAGCAAAATTAACAAACCAAACAGCCTACTATACTGTGACCACTTTTTAAAATCATTTTTTCTATCCCTTTAACACAAGTGTGAAAGGAAGCACATTGCATTCACAAACAAGAACAAAAGATCTCCAAGGTCTCAGTTTATGAATTCAATGTATCACTTGATGCAGTTTTGCTGTTCTTTTGACTCTGTATTTATTGTGTGGTCAAAGTTGGCAGAGTGATCTGTCTTTAATTGTTGCTTTTAGCTTCCTGCATTATTTGTGGTTTAATAATTGTAACTTGTTATAAAGCGAGCAATAATGCCTAGAAACTGAAAAAAATGTATTTAATAAGGTCACTTCAAAGCTCCAGTCATGTTATTAAGACCTGGATGACTCCTGAGGGTAGAAGCTGCACACTGGTACTTTCATGATTTTTTTTTAAACATCATAAGGTAAGATTAAAATGTCAATCTATGGTGCTTATATGGAAATGCAAGGATATATTGTGGCTGTAAAAAAAAATCTAAAAGATGACAAAACAGCAGCAACCTAATTTTAAAGATGATTTCTAATAGCCTTATAACTTAAGGCAAATTTACCACAAGTTAATATTCAAGAAAAGACAGTTTCATGATACAGGTTTGTGTTTAACAAAACAGATAGACAAAAAAAAAACCAAAACAAAACAAAAAACAAGCGACATTTTTGAAGGAATTTCATGACTGTATATAGGCGTGGTTTTCCAGGGGCAAAAAAAAAAAAAAAAAAAAAAAAAACAAGCAGCAAGCCAATTTTATTTATTTATTTATTTATTTATTGCTGTAAATCAAACTTAATGTAACATTTTCTGCGTAAAGTTGTAGTAGGAATGTATTAGGTTGCCGCAGTTTGGTTATATTTGTTGTCATAAATGCAAAATTAACCTGCTGGATTCTTGAAGGGCGTTTCATTTCCTACAATAGCAACAATAATAATAAAAAGCATTTATTATTATATAGGATTCAAAGACTTTGACCTCAAAATTAAACATACTCCTAGGAGAAGAAGCCTTTCTTCTTGCCCATCATATCAATATACCACAACATGAGGGACAGTGAATGACAAATGCACTAATACTCAAAATTATTTTTTCTTTTCAAATATTTAAACACCTTTAAATTGTATTTTGATGCTTAACAACATTAAAACATTCACACAAATATAACCCCTTTGAACTGAAATGGATTATTGAATTAAAGACTTACAAAACTAAAGTATGAAATCAAAGTATTAATTAATTTAGTCATTAAGACCTGAAAGAATTAATTAACTGAACTGCTCATTCTAATATTCATATTCCTACTTGAACCTGGCCAGTTAAATTAGGGCCCAAAATGCTCAGGCCAAGTACATTTTCTTCTTTTGAAGTCTAGGTTTATCAACTAAAAGGAGTTTGTGTGTCCCTCTGACCCATCTAATTATGTGAGCTTTCAGATAAGTATGAAAGCCTAATGATAACAGGGTATCATTTACTACATACACATTACCCTTAAAAATAGCTTATGTTATGGTATGAAGTTAACAAGCTAAACACGAACCAACACACCTAACCTACACAAAGCGTGGCTAGATGGATCAACTTCCAGGATGTCGCTCACCTTTCTGAATCCGTTTTCAAGGGCTTGTGGAACCTGACGTAGACGATGTTGTGTCTCCTCCTTTTCCAGCCTTGAGGGAGTGTTTCCTCCAAACCCAGAAGCTGTGCCATGATGTCTCTGCTTCTGAACACAAAGTGAACAGCCTATGTAACTGACTGAATACTGCCCCAAAGAGCCCAGATACCAAGACAAGTGTGATTTAATGGGCTTTATATAATGAAATCATGATTTTACACAGTCTAAATCAGGGGTGTCAAACTCATTTTCACTCAGGGCCACATTAGCATAATGGTTGCCCTCAAAGGGCCAGATTAACAGTATAAGTGTAACTAAATGTAATGTAATTTAAAATAAACTACTCCTTATCATATTGTTAAATAACTGTTTCTGTATTTATTACTTATTCAAGTTGCAAATATTACATATGCATTTGCATAAATGTAAAAATAAATGTTCAGTTTAAGAAACCCACTTTACTAAATCAATCAACAAACAAACTATTCAAATAAATCAGGAAAATATCAAAAACAAGTTATGATAGTAACTTTATTCAAAACTTTTTTGTCACAGTCAAGGGGGGCAGAACTATGGCACAACCAACAAGAGTGACAGAAGTAGCATTTTACAACAACAACAACAACAACAATGAGGTGATGCTGCCTGTCCTTGAACACACCAAGTAGATCCCTCCTTACCCATAGACACCATCTCACACACATCCTCATCCATAGATCATGTTATGAAAATAACAAACACAAAGCTGTGGCATCAAACCAGGGGGCAGTAGACGGTAAAAGTCCTCGATTGCAGCATCCTGGAACTTTGCCCTCAGGCCACTAACGCGTTGAAGCTCAATTAACTCCATCTGAAGGTGATGGGCGGCACTGCAGCCGTCGGCGGTGAAAGGATCGGCAAAGCTGGCAAAACCAGAGTGCTGTGCTTTAAAGTCAGAAAGGCGCCGATCAAACTCATTCATTAACCGGTTTAGTTTGGTAGACAACCGAGCACATGAAAAAGCACCGGGAACTGAGGCTGAGATGCTCTGGCAGACAGGAAAGTGGGCGATTTTTCATTTCTTGGACATTTTGGGATTATTTGTAGAGACTTCTCGATTCCACTTAAAGTGGAGAGATACCGTTACTTCGCGGGTAACAATCTGAATGCATTGCGGGATATGTGGTTTATGGCCAATGCACGTTTTAAAGCAGAATATACTTATTTTAATATATATTTGCACCTATTAAGCTCTCGCGGGACACAAAATGACGTGGCGGGCCACATTTGGCCCGCGGGCCTTGAGTTTGACACATGTGGTCTAGATCAAGGAAAGAATTTTCCAGCACAGCATAATTCTGCAATATAACATTGTAATATTCTAAGTTTACAATCTGTTAATTATGCCGATATAAAAGGGTAAGCTTATATAAAGGTATAAAGGAATAAAACTGCAATTCACATGCCATGATAGAGACTATAACCTTTTACATGTGTGAATACCCTGACAGTAGGCCTATTTCTTTCACTTGTTGCCTTAAATTGTGTATATAAAATTATGAACCATTCAGTCAACATATATCAAATTGTGGGGAAATATAAGGATGAAAGTCGCTATAGCGTCTTAAAGGTCGCTAAATCGTGTAACAAAGTCGCTATAAGTTGGCAACACTAACCTTGGTACTATACTATACATGCTCCCAGCTGTAGATCGGAAATAAGATACAGCTGCATTCTGGGATTGAAGTCCATTTTAGACTCAATACGTTATGGCTTTGAATAAACGAAATACAATATGCCTACAAGTCCCATGGTGCATCGGTGCTAACTTTATTTTCTACACCTGATTACCAACCGAATAGCAATGTCTGCCGCTAGCGGGGAAGAAAGGCTCACAAAGATGGAGATCGAAGAGAAAACTTCATCTGTATCAAACAGGTAAAACGGTTAGAAATGTTACTTTTAATTAGAAACCGTTGGAGTGACAAAACGATTTTGTGGTGACTATTAAAAAGAAAACATCATCTTTACGGAAACACGACCTGCCACACTGTGTGGGTACAGTCGCCTCGACCATAGCTTATTTAAAAGTAACACGTTATTATAGTGGTAGCTATTAACTTAATGGTAATGTAATGGTAGTTCATTATGGATGTCGTATTGACTGGGAGTACTTTTATTCCGTTGTCTTGTCCACTCACTAACTTGATCATATTTTACACGAGGTGCCCTCCTGACTAAACTTCCTCTTTTCAAGCCAGTAAAACACAACATAAATATTTAAAAACACTTAACGTTATCTAAGATATATTAGATATATAGATAGAAATGATTAACCAGTGAGGTAAGAGACATTCAGTTTAGTTAGCAAAGGAGAGAAGAGTGGCATCGTGTTTTGAGATGGCACAGATGCACGAGTGACCAGCTTCTTCCTGACAAACTCACGTCATCTTCTTAGGGGGAAACCCAAAGCTCCAGGAAATAAAACCCCATTTGATTGAGATGACTAATGGTGGTATCATGCTATAGTGTCACTTTACCCCAGTCAGTCAGCTCTGTATCCACCACCTACAGTACAGTAAAACCAGCCTGCAACACACTACTTGATTGGGCCACAAGAGGGCGCTACTGCACTGGTCTGTCTACTGAGGGTTTGTTCCTGCTAGGTAGACTTACTAAACCCTCATCACAAGTGCTAAAGTTACAACCCCCATAGTCATATATTTAACATCCTAAGGCATCTTTAAGATAAATACACGTTTCCTTACTGCAAAAAGAATGGGAGAAAAAAAATAATAAGGGTGTACTTTATGATATTCTGTAAATTGTATAATCTGATTATATGAAATTAGCAGGAATTTGTAAAGTGTCCTGAGATGACTTTTGTTGTGATTTGGCGCTATACAAATAAAATTTGATTTTGATTTGATTTGAATTTGTGAACACAACTTCTGCAGATGAATACACTGTAATCCCCAGAAAACCAGCACCTCAAATATTACCAGGTGAGATGAGAGTAAAATTAAACAGCAACAAAATTATAAGCAGTCTCATAACTTTTTTACCCCATGTATATATTGTATCTACTTACACAACTCTGTCCTAGTTTCTGAACTAGATTAGAAGAAGCATTAGGAATGTGGGTCATGTTTTTGTACCTTTATGGCTTCTGTGAAATGCGACATCAATTTTCAATTTAACACATGCACTTTCTTTAACTGTCAAATCATTGAAATTTCAATGACAAATGATTTGTTCCTCATTATATGCTGTGTTTAATAAACACATTTCTCTCACTGTACTTACAATATTCGTTTTGGTGAAGTTTGACTTCAGCTTTACCCTGTAACCCTGCTGTTCTCTGCTCTAGCCACAGAGAAATAGCTGAGTGTTTGCCATAGCAACCAGATCAGGCTTCTTGTTTTGACGTGGCTTTCTTGCTTTTCCGCTTTCTTTTCTGACTGCAGTGTAGAGCAGCAGCGACAATCCCAAGATTACAGTGAAGATTAGAGGGAAAAACACTGAATTCCCTCGTGTCTCTCCCCTGTGGTTTTAACAAGGAAGCAAACAGAAATTAGGTTGTCAAGTCCTTAGTCCAAATATTTGGAAAGCCTTTAAATGTTGGGTTAAGTCATATCTAGCAGTTGCTTCCCTGAGCGGTGTGGTTTTTAAGCTGTGGCATGTTTTTGGGTTTGTTTTCGCTGCATTGGAAAGCAAGTAGTCTGTCTCCTCTGCTCCCTGAGAATAACGATTTGTTTGTCTGTACAAGTTGTGGCCTGGGAGGAGTGTGAGTGTGAGTGTGTGCCCAGGGCTGTTCTTCACACTGTCAGCTGATAGAGCAGTGGAGTTGGGTTTCATCATGCTGTTTATTCCCTCTGAGCAAAGTTAAGGAGGGAACTGCTCTTTATGTGTGTGTGTGTATGTGCGCATGCATATTTGCTTGGTGTGCCGATGTCTCCAGACTCTGGCGGAAGACGCACAGAGAGATGACGAGTCTCTGCAGGGGAAAAAAGCACATTGCCTCCCCTCTGCCCTTCCTTGCTGATGTCACTTTCTCCTCTTCCTAAAGACACACCCTGAATCCCCCCCCGCC
>NW_018127971.1:738218-755600 GCF_001952655.1 Monopterus albus | reverse complement strand
TGGTGTCTCTCTCACTCTCTTCTGGTCCATCTTTCACCTCTAGCCACATATTTCAGCACTAACTGTCAAAGACAGATGACCCAAGCTTGGCATGTGTATGTGATTCTGTGTGTGTGTGTGTACCAGGAGAGGGGAGGTCTGGCTCTAACCTGATGCTATTAATACTACCTAATGAACATAATCTGGAGGGTAGGTTATCCTCTTACATTTGTTGGCTGGACGACTCAGGGGAGGAGTGGAAAGGGAGTGAAAGAGGAGGGAAAAGCTGCGGTGTAGTTTCACACATTCACACTCCCGCTACTAAAGCTGCAGTGCTTTTTCTCTCCCTCGGTCGCTCCACTGAATGCAGGAAACAGAAAGCTAAACAGATGCTTAAAGTTTCGTTTCTCATTCAAGCCAACCACCCCATTTTATATTGTCAACACTCCTATCTCTTTCTCTATGGATGTGTTATACCAGAGTGCATTGCTGTTAAGAGCTTGAGTGTATACATGTAGTAAACAGGGGCATAAATATAAGAT
The DNA here is from genome assembly GCF_001952655.1 of Monopterus albus. Classification (NCBI taxonomy): domain Eukaryota; kingdom Metazoa; phylum Chordata; class Actinopteri; order Synbranchiformes; family Synbranchidae; genus Monopterus; species Monopterus albus. The sequence goes on along the minus strand of NW_018127971.1, from coordinate 755,079 downwards.
TAAGACAGAACTTGCAGAGTACACAAAGTGGAAATCGCAATCATTGTCTCCAAGTATGAACTCCCTACCGGCATACTCGGGAGCTAGAATATCTGGCTGTTGGACTCTAAGATCTGATGGCAGGTGAGTTCATTTTATTTATCTAATTACATATTTCAGTGCTTTTCTGTAATTCTAGAGTCAGCATGTACTACACCGAACAAATGAGTGCTTATTTTGCTATGTGCAGATTAAGTGTGCAGAGTTGCCTTCAATGTCTGGATAAACAGGAGTGACAAGTCCGATCTGTCGGTCTGTGAAACATAACCTTAATGTCAGGTGCCACTTAGGTGTGAGGAACTGTAACAGAGCTTTTGTGGAAGGTTTCAGTGAAATGATATTGTAATCGTATAATCTAATTATTATACCCGATGTCGTTACATACAATAATGATTCAACACAAACTGTAATTAAAAAGGCGTTGTCTTGTTCTGTCAGACGTGATAACAGTAGAATCCAATTCATTTAGATGAACATCATATAACATTGCATACACTCGGTTGTCAGTTTATTAGGTACACCTGGCTAAAGCTAATAAAGTCTAATGCATCAGTCCTGTAACAGATCCTCCCTTTTTGTTGAAACGTGCCGATTCAACTGGACGATCGTTTTGGAAGATATAATTTATACTGCTGTTGACTTATATTGTTATACTGACAGGTGTTTCTGTTATTTTGTCCACCCCATTTCTATCAATAAGACTAGGCTAACTAATAGAAGCACCGCTCTGTATGCAGTGCAGTATCACTATTGAAAAACAGTCATATTAATACTATTAAAATAAATGAATTTTAACTACTTTGCTCTGTCCTGGTGCAAACTGAATGCCAAAGTTGTGATCTTGCTCTGTAGAGTTAAGATTGGGTGGAGTCAAGTTTTTGTGAGACATGTTTTAATGCCATCCTTTACAAAGCCGAAGGGTTTTAAAGAAGTTTATCTGAGGAGGATTAAAAGGAAGAACACAGTGTAAGATACTGTATGACCCTGTGTGTCATCTGTTATTATCTCTGACCACTGCTCACTCATCTAATCACAATCAGGCCTCGTGAAAACCTTCCTTTTCACAAGGAAGTGATGTTTTAAGAGCACTGAGTACTGTGACTGTAACCCTTAAACAAGGGTATGATTCAGCATACTCAACTAGGCTAATCTTTTATGGCACCCTGGTTTGGTTTTAACAGATAACCCAGCTCTGCCTCATTCACGGTCTGTGTGGTTGCTAAGTCTTCCATTTGGTTCTCTAGCTTCATCCGAGCTCAGGTGACCCTGGCACGATAAGCCTTTGTTCTCACTTGTTTGCTCCACCTCTGACCTCTTGACACTCCACCTGCAGTCATTTATGGCCTATATAAATACGCGGAAGTCGAGAATGTTCACAGCCTACTAGAGTTATGGCATCTGGCTTTTTGCACTGCTCATTGGGTAAAGTGTGGATGTCTCAGATACTGCGGTAAGTGTTGCTAGCAACCATTACCGGTTAAACCTATCACGTGACGAACATTGTTTGTGAAACAGCTATGGCAGCCTTTGTTTTGGTGACAGCTCTCGGTGATACGCCTTAATATTTGTGCCACCGTTGAATTGAAAGCAGTAGCTTCCCCGATGATGTCCAAGTCGTTTTTTTTCTTCCAATACTAATACTTGGTATAGATAATGTACAGCACATATCTCAGGTTTTGTCAGACCAGACACTTGTAAGAAAGCCTAAAAAAGCTTTCCCCTGCTGTTCTCTTCTCAAGCATTATACAAAAGTCAATGCTCATTCTTCACTTGCAGTGGCAAAAAGCTGAACTCATTACTCCCTGGGTGGATCAACTGTATTGCCAAATATGGTTACAAAAATGGAAAATCCATAGCAGACACTTGTAGGTTTCCTTTTGTTTATGGTATTAGGAAACAAAGACACTTTAACTAGGTATTACCTAAAGTCTCTAAGTAGAAACTGGGTTATTGTTGTTGCTGTGTCATGGTGAAGCTGTGATTGAGCAATAGATTTTGCTCACCGTGTCCCTGGCTTTCCTGAGAGCCATATACCTGTTTTGAATGAGCTTGTAATTTGTTTGAGGATCATTACTGCGGCCTTAGTCACTGGAAACACCCAGTGCATGTTACGTGCACGCATGTTTCAGTTGCACAGCTGAGCACAAAACAGTGGAATTGATCTTTTTACACTGAGCCAACATATAGCATACTTCGGTACCTGTAGCAGTTCTGCCCTACAAGCCTGGACAAAGCTCAGCTGTTGGAGATGTAAAAGCTAAACATTAACCCTTGACGGGGAAACGCAGCACTCACTCAGTTTTATCCAGTGTCTTGCGAACCAGGTGACCTTTAATACTCATCTGTGTTTCATTGCACTGCTCCCCACCCAAACCGACGTCTGTTTGTGTTTATGTACATCAGGACAGTAATTTACTGTCACGATCGTCATGTTCTTTCAGTGTCCAATTGCCTGTTTAACATTACTATTAGAATGCAGTTCTTGACACAAGGATGCTAAGGAGAAGTGGTTGTTCTGTGGTGTAGTGCTGGTCTAGTAGGATTTAAAAACCCCCCTCATACTGTGACCAAAAGGCATTTTATCATAGACCATATGATGCCTGGACATAAACAGAGAACAAAATAGCTCCTTTTAAATGTGCACAGAGTTGTTTGCAAGACCTTTTTATTCCCTTTAACTCCAAACAGTGATGGTGTGCCCTACTGTGTGTTTACTGTCTTACAGTGGAAGTGGTGAGGGATCACTGGACAGGCTTCTACCCTCAGTAAGCACGGGCCTTTCACCTAGAAAAAGGACCACCAGCCAGTGTAAGTCTGAGCCTCCTCTCCTACGCACCTCCAAGAGAACCATATACACCGCGGGACGCCCACCCTGGTACAATGAACATGGAGCACAGTCCAAAGAGGCCTTCGTCATCGGTAGGACACCTAAAGGGGATGGACGTCACAATATTACAACACTGACTTGTTTGTTCTTTCCTTGTATATCTTTGTTTCATTTCATATATTTTACCCTATAAAGTCTGTAGTGTGAATCTAAAGAATGGAGCATTTTACCTTACCAACACACGTTTCAGCTTTGGGACGCAGGGATATGTATCAGTTGGAAACAAAGTTAACAGATGCCCCGGGTAAGCAGATAAGAAGTGTCTTTAGCAGAAATAAGTGATCGTGTTTACTGCTAATGGGTATTGACAAACTCATTCAGTGTTATTATTGACATTTTAACTGAGTCAGAGGTGGTTCTGCTTTGCTGCTAAGAAGAAATATCGGACAAAGGAGTATGTGATGTACAAGAGATTAGGAATTTATGAAAATAGGTTCACAGGAATGTTTAGTGTCTCTGTCTGCCTCTAGATGCTAATATAAAAGATCCTCAACATGCACTAACAGAGACCAGGACTTCCCTACCAAGCAAAGGCATTTTAATGTGACAGATTTGCAGTTAAACCTATTTGCAAACATCACATAATGTCGTTATGCAAATACCCTGTTGCAGGCCTGTGTGGCGGCAGCGCCTCGGGAAAGACCACCGTCGCCAGGAAAATCATCGAAGCTCTGGATGTTCCGTGGGTTGTTCTACTGTCAATGGACTCATTTTACAAGGTGTGTGCAGTGTAGTGCCCTGTGTGGCTCCTGTTCTATGTCCATTTGCATGCACTTGTTTATGCATGTAGTGAAATGAGGTTAAGGTACCGAAAGCCTGTCATTTCAAATATACATGACCTGAATTACGACGTGATTTTGCATGTGTTCACACAACATGCTCAAAAAGTAGGCTAAGGATAATATATTATTATTATATTTTATTATAAAATGGTCATGATATGCATTGTTTTTCTCTAAACATGTAACGGGTTCATACTTTTCTGTTCTGTAATATTCAAACAATCTGCTGAAAGCAGCTTTAGATTAAGTACATTTAGTTTTCACAAGGGCTTTAAAACAATACCATGAAAACATGAAATCCATTAGACATAATATTTCAGGGTAACTGTTTATACAAAAGCACAAAGGGCAGAGAAAGGTGTTTGACTGGCTGCAGCATCAATTCGAACACTAAGCCATCATGATATTCATAATATTCCAGTGGCAAAACTATTTATTCTTACTATTTCTCTGGTAGAACAAATGATAAAAGAATTAAACATCTCCTTACAAAAAATAATCTTTAAAATAATCATGTATAATTTGGCCAGCTTCAGTGCTCCAATGGAAACCCCAAATAACATCAGGAGTATAATATGATCCTGTGTTAAATTACTCTGTGCAGGTTGCCTAGACCATTGGAGGCCACTACGGTAGCTTTCTGTTCTGTGTGAACTTTGGCGATCAGTTTGTTTTTTCCTCTTTGTGAGGTTTTTCCTCCCTCCTTCCTGGGTTAGCATTCAGTCTTTGACGGTATGCAACTGTGAAAGAAGGGTAGAAAAGAGTGAAAGTGAGGAAGAGAGAGGAAAAACAGGGTTTCTTTTGGATCCCAGAGGGCGAATGAGAGTAAGGAGTGACTGGACAGAAAGGAGACAAAAGGATAAAATATTAAAAGGGGGATGAGTCAACGGAGGACCACAGTTGCGAGTGAGTTGGGGAGAAAAAGAGTGGTGGAGAGCAATAAAACAAGGGCCATTCAATCCTCTCTATACTGTACCTCCACCCACTCTCTGGTTATGTAATCCTGTCACAGTCTGACAGCAGTGGTTCAGACTCTCAGAGTAGGAGGGATTTACCAGTGACCAGTGGTACAAGTGCCAGTTTGCACAATGTATTACCAGAGGTTGGCGTCTAAAATCAGTGTCTTTTTAAACTCATGCTTCTTTTCAGTTGGCAGCTAGAGGGGCTGCTTAATGCTTGTTCTCAGCTCTCTGAGAGTCTGTAACACTGGTTTATAATCGGTTTGCTTGAGAAGGGGGTGTTGCTGTTCTGAAACTGCCAAATACCAGGTCTGGGGTCTTAATGTTCGACCACCTTAAGGGGCGCACACACACACACACACACCACCCGGTACAGACGTCACAGTGGCGCATGATGATCTCCTAAATTTAGGTCCCCTAACTTCAACTGCTCTTGAACATTGAGCTGTGTCTAAGTGTTTTTGCTCCAGCTATGTAAATTGTGTCCCAAACCATTATTTTAGCATATATATTTTTTTTAGTAGAACACACTTCTTATGTTGTGTTATCTTTTTTCAGGATATGCAAATATTTATGTAGAGTTTATCTAAGCAGAGCCAGAGACTGAGAGGCAAAGGAAGTACTTTGCTCAGGAAATCATGTTGTATTGTGCTTGTGAAGCATCGATGTTGTGGCCAGCTTGCTGTAAATCCACTCCCATCATTCTTGTGGTTGTCGTCCTCAGGTCCTGTCTCCAGAACAGCAGACTCGGGCTGCCAGCAACGACTATAACTTTGACCACCCTGATGCCTTTGACTTTGATTTGCTGACATACACCTTGCGCAAACTCAAACAGGGCAAGAGCGTGAAAATCCCTGTGTATGACTTCACAACTCATGGGAGACAGAAGGAGTGGGTATGGATGAATACACACATCTGAACATGTGACAATGTGTTTTGAAAGTTACTGAGTAGCAAGTCAGAGTTAACGCACATTAATCTCCCGTTTGTTGATTACCTAAGAGGGTTTGAACCTTCCTCACTAGAGGTTTAGAGTCACATTCCAACTCTGCTGCTCCAGATGGGCACTGCCAAATCATTATTGTGATTTCTGCCCACTTCTGTACTTTAATGTCGATTTAACTACTATTAGACTTTTTCTCATCAGTGACACTTGTACATTATTGATCATGATGATTTTTACAATGTACTTTGAGTGTGTATGCATGTGTGTGTCCGCCACAGAAAACGGTGTATGGAGCCAGTGTTATCATCTTTGAAGGAATCATGGCCTTTGCAGATAAAGAGCTCTTGAAGGTAGGAGTGCGCGTCAGTCAGTCACATGTTCAGCTGGTGTCAGATTTATACCGAACTTTAATGACTATGTGAAACAAGCTCAGCAAATCTTTTAAATGTACAATCCTTAATGTAAATGTAAGCAGATTCAAACATGAACAAGTCAAAAACACAGAATTGGAACTGACATACGTATGAGCCCACAGATGTGCTGAAAGTGCCCGGTACATTTGTAGACATGCGAATCATCAGTCACTTATTAATGTGAGTGGACAGTAACAGTAATTTATATCATTTAAAAACAAAACCACACTGGACTTTGAATCTTAACGTGGTAATGAGCTGCTGGCTGACAGAAATACACAGAATAAATTACAAAGATGAATTCAGTCACCACACACTTGCAGCTCCAGTTTGATAATCTGTTAAAAGGAAACAGTTTCGACTTCAAAATTGCTGTGACACGAGTTAATTTTGCATTGATTTAAACACATTTCAACACGTCTTTTCATATCTCATTGGTTGTCACGAAAAAAAGAGGTATTAATTTCAAGCTGTTCTTTCTTAGCTGCTACGTCTTTGTGTGAATCTGTTATAAAGCTTCGTGGTCAGCTACAGGTTTGTTTTCTCCTGTCAGTTGCTAGATATGAAGATTTTTGTGGACACCGACTCTGACATACGGCTGGTGCGTCGACTCAGGAGGGACATTACAGAAAGGGGCCGAGAAATTGAGGGCGTCATCAAGCAGTACAACAAGTTTGTCAAGCCGGCATTTGAGCAGTACATTGAGCCCACCATGCGCCTGGCTGATATTGTAGTGCCACGTGGTGCGTAATACTCGCACACACATTTACAACATGCACGTAAATGCTCAAATCTAATGTGATATAAGGAATAAAGGCAGTGCAACAGAACGGTTATTGTGTTCAAGTTGTGTTTGTAATGTACTTAAATTTTCTTGTTTTTTTTACTGCTGCTATACTAAAGAAGTTACTGTATGTTTTCAGTCCCACACGGATCAAAATAATAATTGTGTAGCACTGGCTTTTGGTTTGCTGTCCTGACAGGTGGTGGCAACATGGTGGCCATTGATTTGATTGTGCAGCATGTTCACAGTCAGCTGGAGGAGGTAAGAGCTCACACTCAGAGAACTACATTCATATATACACACACACACACACATATACACACACACTCATGTAGAAAATGTGTCATGACAGTTGACTATGGCAGGTACACATCAGGAGAGTGTTATGGTTCCTCATTCCTCCTTCCTAGAGTACGTTATATTTTTTATTTGCTCTCTGACTCATCTTACTGTGGGAGCTGAGAGGTAAACTGTAGGTCAGCTTTTTTGTCAGCAAAAACAAGCGCCATCTAGTGGATAGAAAATACACTGCACCGATTTTAGGGGAGGAGGAATGTGCATGATTTCTCCAGGCAGCTTAAAAGGAAAGAGTCATCGTGTAAACTATTACCTGACAAAGACAAAGTCAAAACGTCATATTTTCATTCAGTAAACTTTATTCATTCTCTGTTCATGAAGCTAAATGTTGATAATTATTACTTGAACTGTAGTTATTCATATTTGGCACATGTCTGCGTGGGGTCCTGATACAAATGAGCCCTAATTAGTTGCTCCTAACCTTAACCTTAACAAGGAGTTAATGTTGTTAACCTCTAGTCAGTTGCACAGCCCTAAAAGAAAGAAATCTATAGTTCATAGTGTTGATTCACAACATGTTGGCCCCTTTTTTGGTTTGCTCTGCAACATGTACAAATTACAAGCAAAGGCACATTTGTGCCTGTGGGGAGCACTGTGCCACAGTTGTCTCTGCTTTACCCCCCACACACATGCGCACACACACACACACACTATAGACACACAGTAACACACATGCTGCTGACGGACTACTCTCTCACTCTCTCCCCTCACTCCCCTCTACCCCAAATCCCTCCACGGCTCACAGCGCGAGCTCAGCGTCAGGTAGAGTGGCCTTTAACCTGTCTGTCATTCTTTCCTCACCATCTGCCCAGTTTCCCAATCGCTCCAGCTTTTTATTGGTTGTGGAGAGAAAAAGGGGCCAGTAAAACCAACTTCTGCCTCCCACCGATTTGCTGGCTGCCGTGGCACACACCAGGCGGCGCTCTTGTACTGTATCTCTAAACTGAATCTGGCTAAACAGAGAGCCGCCTTAAGAGTTTTAACATTCTTTGTCCACACCAAAACTGAATGACAACAGCTGATAATTTGAAAGTGGAGCTTAGCTCAAAAGTTTGAAAGTGATGCAGTGCAGCCAGCATGTAATGCAAAGAGGCTGGTTTTTCCTCTGTCTACTTTTTAGAGAAATGACAACTCACAATCTTCCTGCCTTCTGTGTCTAAAAATACACCAGTGAGTCAAATCGCTGACCCCTCCTTTCAGCGGCAACAAGAATAAGAGAGGGTGACTATAACAGAAAGTGAGAGAGAGGAAGCTCTTGCTACAGCAATTGTTGACTATCACGTACCACAGAGAAAGTTTCCAATACCCTACTACAAAGCGCTGAGTTTTTCCATTGAATGTCGGCCACAGTACCTGAGACAGAGAGTGGGAGGAAGTGAGCTTGGTGTCTGTCTTTAGACACAGGATGTGCTGAGGCCTGCGAGCTGAAATACCAACCTCTACTGTTTTTGACGGTGAAAGAGTGACAGCCGCACAATAACTTGTGTACCTCCCACGCGTACACACAATAGGTACACGTGTATAGACACCAAAATTTGATGGTGAACTTGATTGTGTTCTCTTTAAGCCTAGCAACTCGTAGTATCATGACACATTAGGTGATAATAATGTATTATATTCCTTACCTCAGTGGTAAAGCAGATTTCTAAGACATTTGCAAGTTTTAGCTGTCACACTTTACACTGTGTGTAATAATCCCGTCATCCACCTGATGTTGTGTCTCTTCTCATATTTTCCTCCTTATCTCTTGTTTTTCATCTTTCTGTGTCTCCTCTGTTGTGTTTGTTGTTGTGTTTCGTCGAAAAATTCTCCCCTTAGAGGAAACTTCGCTGGGATATGTGAGCAGATTTGCTTTGATTTCTCTTTTCTTTGCATCTGGCTATTTTATTTTATTTTTTTATCTTCATGCCTTGTGGACACTGTAGTGTCAACAGGGCTACATCACTGAGTACAGTGTGTTCCTCTAGAGGCCAGGGTAGACCTACACTTAACTAGATATTCAAACCTAATATTTACAGTACCTGTGGAATACTGGGGTGAGACCTGTCATGGAAAATAACATTCATGCATTTTATTTATGTCACATGGCAACATTTTACTTTATTTCAAGTCTGCATATATTATGTTAGTTTTTTAATTGGTCTGTTTTATTGCTTGATGTTCTTTTCCATTATCTTGGTCTCTGTGCTGTTGTAATTTTCCACTGGAAATACACATTGGCAGTGTGTGCTTTGCAATTTTGTGCATCTGCCTTTTTCCAAGCAAACCTATTTCAGTCCAGTGGTTACACACTACCATTATCAACTTCGCTCTAACTACTGCTGAAAAATTATTTGTGCATGTACTTGGATGTCTGTGGGTTTGTGTGTTTTCTAACTGTGCATACTGTATGTGTGCACACGGTTGTGTTTGACCTTGCAGATATTGTGCACATGCGTGCAAATGAGTATTAATTGCCCTCGTATTCATGTGCGTTGTCTTCATGTATCTGTCCATCTTCTTCCTTCCACTCCACTCACCCTGCGCTACCCCTGCTCTATTATTGGTTGCCATGGCTACAGGGCAGCCCTGGCTTCTGCACACCAGGCCCAACCCCTCCCCCAGACCCTCAGCGTCCTGGACAGCACGCCCCAGGTCAGGGGCATGCACACCATCATCAGGTACATGTTAGAAAACTTGATTTGAATGACATCTGTCCATAAGACGGTACAGGGTAGAGCAGCTGCTATGCCAGCATAAATGTTGTACATTTCTTTTTCTAATCACCACAAGAAACAAGGAAACCAGCCGTGATGAGTTCATCTTCTACTCCAAGAGGCTGATGCGTCTGTTAATCGAGCGGGCGCTCGCCTTCCTCCCCTCACAGGTGACAACCACTGCATTCATTCATAGCACTGCACAGAGGATTCCTGATCCTTTGCATTAAATCAGTCATTACTCTGAAGCATTAGATGCCTGAGTATAGATGGTGATATGTAGGAGACTGAATAAATCATTAGACAACTGATAGATAGACCAATGCTCACAAGATGCATCAAGACAGTGAGACTCACTTTGAAATGGGGGAGATGTTCAGATAAAGATTAGTGGAAAAAGAATAAGTGCTTGTATTTGCTAAAAAGAAAATCTGATAGACATACACATAGTGGCCTTTATCACGAGCAAGGAAACTTGGCAAGTTACCACAATGGAAAGTTTCTGTACCCTAACCATAAGAAACGGGTTTGTATTACACAAGCACACACAGCTGACGGTTTATAACTCACTGTAGCTGATCTGCTGTTGTACAGTGTAGTACTGTGATCAGCACTGCTCACACTGTTATGACTTTTAATATTATCTCAGGTCCATGTAGTCCAGACCCCCCAAGGAGAGGATTATGAAGGCAGGACTTTCCAAGGGAAGCAGGTGAGTGAACTCCATTTACAGTACTTAAGGTTTTTTATTTTATTTTTATTTTTTTGAAGATCAATCTGAGAAGTTTTGTGACTGCTCCTTTATTTTTTTATTTTTTTAGATCACAGGTGTGTCCATCCTGCGAGCCGGGGAGACCATGGAGCCAGCGCTGAGGGCTGTCTGCAAAGACGTCCGCATCGGCAAGATCCTCATCCAGACCAATCAGGACACAGGAGAACCAGAGGTGCAGCTTTAAGCTGTAGCACATCCTTAGGATGAACTCTGTAAAACATTTTGCTGTCATTAACCTAAATACACCGTCAATATCTCACCTGGCAACTTTCAAAGCAATATGTCGTTATTTACATATTGACAGTTTCTTTAATACTGACTTTTTTGAAGCTTGGTGTGGTTTTCCCTTACTTCATCATGTTATTTGCCTGCATTTTGATATTCACGCACATCCTGTCTCTAAACATTGTCAGCTTCATTACCTGCGTCTACCGAAAGACATCAGTGAAGATTATGTGATTCTGATGGACTGCACAGTGTCCACTGGGGCTGCCGCCATGATGGCTGTACGAGTCCTGCTGGTAGGTGTGCCCGATTGTCCGCTGATTCATGACGCCTGAAGTGAATTTCATTCCTGTTTTCATGGGTGCATTTTCATTTTCAGGACCATGATGTTCAGGAGGACAAGATCCTACTAGTGTCTTTGCTGATGGCTGAAATGGGAGTCCATTCAGTGGCATATGCATTCCCACAAGTCAAAATCATCACCACAGCTGTCGACAAGAAGGTCAACGATCTCTTCCATATCATACCTGGCATAGGTGAGTAATGCTGAGATAGTGTATGAGACATTTTGTAACATGGTGTGCTTGACCTTTACATGGCCTTAACTGGGGTTTTACATAGTTTTAACTAATACTGCCACATTTTCTTTTTTGCCGCCTGTAGGAAACTTCGGGGATCGATACTTTGGAACAGATGCACCTCCTGACTGGAGCGACGAAGAGATGGAGGAGCGCAGTTATTGATTAAATTATTGGCAGTGCACTAACTTTTATCAGGTGATTCAGGGCTGTGCCTCTCGGAGGACAAGATGAGGACATACTCCTTGTTCCTCTGGGGCTGCAGTGTGTCTGTGTGTCCTTCAAGGGTCAAACAAAGGCACCCTGAAAAATAAACTGAAAACCAGAGAAAACATTGCTAATGTACAGGCACCTTTTTGAAAATTTAAATTATATTATTTAATGCCATGTAAATGGTGTGTTTTATTTGGAAAGTTGTTATGAAGTCTGAAATATTTTTATATGTACAGTATGTTATAAAGTCTAAATGTTTTATTTCTCTGTTTTTAAATTTCGGTGATCTCTGTATAGAAATTTGCAGAAATGTCTTGAAAAGATATATCTAGCCTTAAGCCATGTACTGTGGGTGACGGAGCTAAATGTGAATTTGCCCGTGCTGTAACAGGGGAAAAGGGAGGTTTTAAGTTTATTTTACCACATATGGTCCTCACAACTTTCACAACGGTAAAATTGGAACATAAACTTGTGTTGCTCAACTTCCATCGCCATGAGCACTTTCTAAAGGAGCATTCAAGCAGAAAATGTGTAGGTGTATCTGTCTTTTATTTATTTGTTTTTAACTCTCTGGTTCACCTTTTTCCTTCTCTGGGCACTTCACCTAGCCACTTGAAAAAGTTGTTGAAAGCCATTTTTCATTTTACAGCTGAAGGTATGTACATGTGGTGCGTATTCCAGCAGCATATCCTACATTATATATTTAATTTTTACTATGGATAAAAGCTGAACAATGAGGATGCAATTCATACATCTTTTTTTATCGCTATAAAAATGAGTGCACTTGTGTTTAACAGATTTATTTCGGTGTCACGCACCCTGAGTTATGGCTGTTTTTCCTGCAGTAGGCAGGATTTATTATTTACTATATAAAAAAAAGACGAGTTATGAATATAAACTTGGAACATGTCAAACGTGACCCGTTAGCCCCTGATCCTTTTATTTGTATCAGCGTTGGAACAAATTACATCTGTTTGTTGAAGTTGGTACTCATTTTCCTTCTTCTTTGTGGGGTCATGTTGACAGCTTCTGAAATGAGGCTCCACAATATTTTTCCACATGGTTGTGCAATGACATACCAGAAGAAAAGAAATGCATATGAAATGTGTTTTTACTATCATTATCTAGTAACTTGCTCAATGAGTTGCATCGATATGATGTTCTACAAGTTCACAATTTATAATTTATTTTGAATAATAGTCATTTGCTTTACTCAAAAAGGGAAATGTACAACATTAAGAGAAAAAACATTAGCTGTACTGAAATTGAAGGCTACTGTACATGTATTGTTACTGCCTTTTGTTTGTCCTTTGTTTTCCATTTAGTCACCTGCCACTGTACAACACATACCACTGGAAGTCACTCAGTACTGACGATCCATCGATTGTTTGCAGCCCTAGCATTTGACTGCTCTGCGTCTTCTGCTGCATGTTTTTATATATTTAATAATAAAAGTGCAATGGAGCCTTTAAAATTCTCTTTATCATTATTACATTTCTGTCAGGTATACATGTTACGATGTAGTGTTCAACCAGCTCACCGTAGTAAAACAGTTCTTAGAAAACACTCTTCAGTCGGGATTAACACACCTCAAGGCACATCACCGTGTTCGAATCACCTGAATATCTTAGCTTCAGTCAAACATTTCAAGTCACAATGACACATTACCTACATTACACTTGACAATGAACAGGAAGGATATTGTGGTTGTCCTCTTCTCATGGAAAGTAACCTTGATATCTTCCACCACTCTCCATAATTAGTGCAATAGAGCCTTTAAAATTCTCTTTATCATTATTACATTTCTGTCAGGTATACATGTTATGATGTAGTCAAAACGTCAGCCAAATATGTGTCAGTATGACTGACACATATTTGACGAGGCTGATGGACAATTACAAACCAGCAGCCTATTAGGCAGATATTGGCTCACAAGCATTTTTTTTTCTGAGGGAGGAGGTATGACAACCATGGGCAAGAAATAATAATATCAGGAGGATCAGCAGCAGCATTTTGATTTCTTGTTCTGCTCTAGTTTATGTAATATTAAGTATGCAGCTGTCATAGATCTAAAATCTTTCACTTTTTGCAAAAATTAAAAAGGTTTTAGTTGCTTTATTCATTGTCATTTTTGTGTTACTCCCTTTACAAAAACACAAATTTCTGCATGTTGACATTTGCCCTAATAGTTTTTAAAATGAATTGAGATATATTTTACTTTTGCAAATGCATTGCATTGAAAAACTCATATCAGTCCCTTGAACGAAGATGTCAGTGGAAAATTTACCACCAGCACTGACTGACAAACAGGAAGATGGTGTGTCTGTATGAGTTGCATCCCCATTGGTAGTACAGAGCACGATGAGGTCACAGCTTGGTAAAGACAGCAGGAGTGGCCGTTATAACTCAGCGACCTATGTGCATCCTCATGCCACCAGCTTTGCTCCAAACTGCTCTCTTCTTGGTCTTGACTTTACATGATGAAGATGTCTCAAGATTTTCTTATTTTTCTTCTCCTCCCTGTCTGTCTTGACTGAGCCTGAGGAGTGACTGGGTCTGCCATGTGGGTAAGGAGCACGCAGAGAAGACTTCACAAACCTGTCACAGCCTTCCATTATTATAATGATCATGAAGAAAACATGGAACGTTTTTATGCTAGTAATTTGTTTGCTTAATGTGCTGTCTGGTATCTGGAGTGTGTGTGAATTGTAAATGTGAAGAGATGGTGCGAGTAGTAACGCAGCACAGTGGCTTAATGCAGATCGTTGAGGATGAATTATTCAGATGGTGAAGTATTTCTGAATCATGTGAAGAGCGTTTGGATTAGTCTGTTGAAGAGGGTAAAGTATTGTCTTTCTCCTTGTCTCCCTCCTTCTCCTTTCATTCTCTCTTTGTGCATGTGTGTGTGTGTGTGTGTGTGTGCGTGCATGTGTGTGCTTTCCTACCGCATAGTTTATCATGAGAGGAAAAAAGTGGCTGGACTGTCCTCATAAAGTCAGGCCAGAGTGATTTAGGTGTTTTCAGTATGAGATGCAGTTTGAGTATTAGGCCTCGTTGGCTGAATGCTCAATTGCTCTCTGAGTGGTTTCAGTGTAGGTTAGCTAACAGCACAGAGTCAGAAGTGTTTTTGAATGAGAACATTTGCACAATTACAAGCCATATATGCTGTTTCAAATGCATTTAACTATGATTTGTTGTAAGATTAGTCCATTTCATTGAAATAAAATTAGCTATTTTGTAGTGAGTTCATTCATTCATAAACATTAAGACCTAGTGACTTTTTGTTTTGATTGGAGAAAATGAAATTATATTACCCGAATCAATGAAAATGACTGCTGCTTTACTCAATGCAAATACTTAAAGTGTATTTTCTCAATTTCATTGCACTGGATTCATGACTTTTGGTCTTGGCGCCATCTGTCATCATGCATGCAGCACCCAGTCTAAATTATTTTACAATATTTTAATGTAGACATTTATTTAATTAATAACTCAGTAACATAATGACAAAAGATGGTCTCTTTTGTCACAAAAAAATGTAATTTATAGCAAGCAGTTAAAAAATACAACCTTCAGATGATGGTGATCAATAATGTTGGTGACCAACAGTATTATCTAACTACATTATTTCTTTTTCATAGGATTTTAAAGTAGATTTTTGTACATCTGAAAACTTTTTGTGTGGAAAAACATTACACTGCCCAGCATACTATTGAGAAGGTGCACAAATTACACATGTTTAACCATTTCCGGACCGCAACTAGACAAATGCATTTTCCATCTTATTTCAAAGTGATTTTAGTCTTGTCAAAGCAGGTGCATTCAGTGTGGACACTGCACGCTGCGGCTCACAGAGCGGCCTGAACAAGACACCCGGTCCCACATTAACTCTTGAGTAGTTCTTTCTAGGACTGTCCAACCTGAGAATGTTGATGTCAGGCTCAATCTCAGGTTCGTCAGCCCATGAAACGCTAACTCACCTCAGCAAATTATGAAGAGAAAATGTGGTGGAAAATATTTTGATATTTAAGCAGCATGGTTTCAAATTATCTGCTGACAAGTAAATTTGTTTTTAATCAGTTGAGTTACTGATGAGTATTTCATTTTATCTCTGAAATATACATTTGTAGTTCCTGTCTACAACAGCGCTAGGTAGAAAAACCTTAGTCCACTTATTACAAATGGCTGTACTCTTTACAATCTCACATAGTCTGCTGTTTGAATGCTGATTAGAGACCCAACTGTTTCTTTCATCCTAGCACTGCCTGTTCACCAGTAGAGGGGGCAATGCACACACTAAGCACAGAGCAGAAACTGCCCACTACTTGTACAGTAGTAGGTACATTGATTATTTAAAACTAAAGAGTCACCCATTCAGCTATTCTGTTTAACTCACTTCAAGAATGGTCACTTCCATTTGGAACATTGTAGAGAATAGTCTGCATGTGAAGGCCACCTCTCATTGTATCTATTGGCACATACCTGCCAGAGTATAGTCATTAATTAGATGAACATTCACTGCTTGCATGCTGTTGGTACATAAAGTGTTTTTAATTGTTTATCAGCAAAACTTAGAACAGTTGAGGGATCTTTAACACATTAAAAAAAGTTGTTTCAAATGCTGCATTTGTTTTAGTTTCAGGAAACATTTTCCCTTGTTTGATGTGTGCGACAATATCTTTTGCTGCTTACATCATTTTTGTTTAGATTTTACAGTACGTTTGCCAAATCCTAAATGAAGTAAATTTAAAATCAGAATTTTAAAACTGAGCAATTACTTTTGGTAGATTGTAACAAATATAAATCAGCATTTACTAAAGTATCTTGAATAAAACAGAAAGTAGCTGCATGAAATCAGTGCTACAGGAACATTTGATACTAAAGTAAATTTTTAAAAAGATGTTAAATGTGTGCTTTTGAATGCACTAAGGGAAAAATCATTTATAAAGCAGACCTTTTTACTTAATATGGTTCAGAAAAATTGTCGGAAGACTCAGCTTAACATTTTGCAGCATCTCTGACCTTGTACTGTAAAGGTCCATCACTTTGATTTCTTTTTACTCCCTGAAAGACAGTTTCTAGATTGTTCTGGTTACTCAGCCCGGGTGATTCATCACGTGTTACTGTTAAGGTTTAGTCCCCCTCACCAGGAGGGTGAGGGAGAACTGGGGTTGGACTCAAGATGGCTGACCCAGGTGCTAGTACAAAAA
>NW_018127971.1:735873-737983 GCF_001952655.1 Monopterus albus | reverse complement strand
TTGCTAACCGCATAATTAGCGTGATAAGGTCAAGCCAAGACGCACAGAGACTGTCAGCGTAGCATCTTACACACGTCTAAAAATATGCGGGTCAAACACAACATTTGTAACTTACATAGAGTAAGTAATGTCCACTACATGTCGCAATGCTCCGGCCACGACGGGGCGTCTGCCAGAGGTATAAATAAGGAAGCCAACAAATCACCGGAATACGCCTCAGGTGTGCGCACCGACCCACGAGTCACTAATTACCCGATGCGACACAGCTGAGGCGTTGATCCCGCAAAAAGGAAGAGCAGGAGAGGAAAAAGAAAGAGAGGCAGGTCGGGCCGAGCGGACCTGACAGTTACGGTCTCATCATTTTTGTCTCCTTCTTCTCTGAACCGTTTAATAAATCATAAATTCCATGAAAATATTTTTATAAGGGAATTGAACTGCGGGCATTTGGCTCCAGGAATGACATTTTTGAAAATGTGCTTTTTAAAAAGCGGTGGATTCATGTGAGACCCTTTTCAAAGAAGACAATGCGATATCTTTCTACATTCTAATCTCTCGCTGAGATTAACATGTAAGTCAGTCTAAAAACCACAGATATAAAATGAAGTGCAAGAACCTTGATATACCCAATCAGATTTTTCATTCATTCAAACTTCCTCCAAAAATTTTGTGATAGTTTCCATTTTCCACTAACTATCCCTGAAACTAACAAAGTAAGAAGGTAAAAACGTGATTGTTTTTCCAGATTGTGTTGCTCTCCTGACAGTATGACTGGTCCACATTCAAACAATAGATAATCTCACATTTACTGATGCAAAAAAAATAAAATAACTGTAACTTCTAAATACACTCTGACTTTTTTGTTTCAGTGATCAAATTAAAAATTAGACATCTCGTGATTTTTAGAGAGGGTGTAAATATTGATGTGGCGTCACTACATGTGATTATTGGTCTTTACATTAGCGAGTCCCTTTCAGAAAGTCTGTTTTATTCTGAAAAGGGACTAAAAGAGACAGCAGGCGTACCCTGTCACCCTGCCAATATCTGAACGATAATATTTGCTATTTTCGTTTCCCCAGAACCAAAAATTCAAACTAAAAAAACTTTAGTGTGGTGTGTAGCAATCTTATCACTGTTACGCTTAAACATTTTCACATCTCCATTCTGTTGCTTGTGAAAACTGACTTCATAAACACCCTTTCAGAGGGTGGTGGTGAAACTGGACCAGAGGAGTGTGTGATCCCTGTGACCTTTCTTTCATTGGGGTTAAGGGTCAGAACGGGATCCAGCTCTCTGTGGAGAGATTAAACCCGGTCACCAAGGTAACATTATGTGCAATTAGGATGACCAGGGTCATGTCAGTGATCGCTGATCATGAGATTGTGTTACACACTGACTTTTATCTTATGACAGGAGAAGGGATCATGTTTGTTTTTGTGATCTAGCTTCATGTTTTACTATGATTGTCTCAGTTAACAATAAATGTTTAAACAAAACACTCATAGTTTTTTTTTTTATTTAAATTTTAAGCAATGACTAAGTGTGTATGCATATGCGACTGTGTGTGTGTGTGTGTGTGTGTGTGGCTTCTCATGGATCATAGATTTTAGTTTTATTGCCCCAGTCTCACAGTTTGTGAGTCAGCCACCTGGGGCCGGAGTGTTTGCCCCGAGAAACATGGGCGCAGTTGACTGAGAATGAATGAGTTGACTGAAGATGTGTACAGTGCGGTCTGAGACTCAGCGAGGAGGTTCAGGTCAGCTCATGTCAAACGAGAAAAGGCAGGGGGTTGGAATTCATGTGCACCTATGAGGACTTTAAATTCCTTTAATTTTTGTAAAATTATGGCAGGTTTTTTTTTTTTTATTAAAACCAATATCAAATAATTTGTTGCTGCTTTAAAAGCATGATGGATAAAATGTTCTAATAAAAAGAATTTTTGAAATATGGACTGATATATTTAAAAATAAATATAATGGTGAAAAATACACACATTTTGCTTTTATATTAATTTTTCTAATCTGATTTTATACATTCCTGGTAACACTGGTTTCCGCTCATATTACATAGGTTACTTATATTTACACAGGTTAATAATCAAAATGTAATAATT
>NW_018127971.1:730830-735863 GCF_001952655.1 Monopterus albus | reverse complement strand
AGCTAATTAATCCATAGCAATAAATATTTTATTTTTTTTAATGGTGATTTTATGTCAATGTTATTTTATCTTTCTGTGGTAATGTAGTTCCGAGCAGGGGACATTCTGACACTCTAGTGTGTAAGATTTGAATATGAGCAGTATTTTTAATGTGAGAAAC
The DNA here is from genome assembly GCF_001952655.1 of Monopterus albus. Taxonomy (NCBI): domain Eukaryota; kingdom Metazoa; phylum Chordata; class Actinopteri; order Synbranchiformes; family Synbranchidae; genus Monopterus; species Monopterus albus. The sequence continues at coordinate 735,703 of NW_018127971.1, read as the reverse complement.
AACTACATTTACCTTTTCACAATGTGCAGGACTTTCTGAGAGCCGAGTAGCAACTCCACGACGTTGACGGATCCCTAAACACGACTTTAAAAATCGTCTCTCTGCTCTGATCTGCTACATGATGATAACATTACTTTAACAACAAATAACAACATCAAATTGTTCATTCTTTTCTCTTTCCATCCCCAGAGGACTAAGCACCAAACCTGGGGTGACAGAGCCGTCATGGCTTCTCCCACTGGACATTTAATGCTGCACCACCCTCACCAGCTTAAAATAAATAAAACACTGAAAACTCACCTCTTTAAAGCTGCTTTTAACTTGTGTATATTTATGTTGCTAATGATTTTACTGTATATAAAAGAGCATCTTTTATCTTTAATCATTTGTCTTTTATTTGTGCCCTTTTCACTAACCTGCTTTTTTAATAGTTCTTTGTCTGTGTGTGTGTGTGTGTGTGTGTGTGTGTGTGTGAGGGACTTTGCATGCATATGTGTGCACTTTTGATTGATATCTTGGTAAAGCATGCATATTTGTCTTTAAAGGTGCTGTATAAATAAAATTATGGGATACCTGCCTGCCAGATGATTTTCATATTACTGTGTAGTTTCATAGTATTTAATTATGTGCATAATGTAGAAGAAAAGTGATTAAAAGTCAATAAAAATGGCTGTAAATAGCACATTTTCCTTGTTGTTATTATTATTTATTTATTGCAGAGAAGATGGGCATAGACGATTTAACAGTGTTGAGGGTAACAGCAGTGTTTGTTACAGAAGCCAGTACACCATGACAAATAGCTTGGGCATTCATTGTCTGTAAGTGTAAGTGACCGTGCACCATCTATCTTTTGTACGTATGTCCGTTAGAGGGTAAAAGGTGTGGTGGGAGCTGTGAACTGAGGTCAGTTCGTTCCAGCCTCGAGGAGAGAGCTGCCATGGTCTTGGAACAGTGTGGGGGTGGTTCACTTCCCCTTTCCCTGCCTCGGGGCTTCCTGTGAGCTCTATGACTGTTAACCACACCCTCCTCCCCTGGCCTACAATAGTCCTCTTCCCTCATACTGTAGCAGTCACAACTTTCCTTTCTCTGATCCTCACACCACCCTGACAACCGCCACTGTTTCTCTCTTCAGCTCCTTGCCTGACCTCTCGCTAGCTAATTATAAATATAACATAAGTGTACGAAGGCATGTTTGTGCTTGAGCCATTGTGGCTGCACGGGCAGGTCTGCACTTATGGCAGGTTCATGGCATTGCTCACCGTGCCAGTTTCTCATACTGTCATCAACCACATGCATCTCAGTCTGTGCTTAGCAACAGTTGAGTCACCACTGGAAGATGTCAATGAGCACATCTCCCCCAGTCAAATAATTGTTTTAGGATTAAATGGCAGGAATAAAACAACAGAATGAAGCACAAAAATGTCAAGAATAGCCATGCTCTGATCTGATCACTGGCCACATCTCCCAGCGCGATTTATCACCTCCTACAATACCAGTCATCCTACTATACTCCCATCAGATATTATTCTGCAGAAGAGGAGAATTCTGAACGAAATCTTATGCATCAGCGTGTATGTGAGTGGGCGTATATAAGCCTGTGGTCTGTGGAGGGACAGTAGAGATGTGTTGAAGAGCATGTGTGGGGAGGTGGTTGAGCAAAGTGGTAGTGGTGGGGTTTTTTTTTTTTTTGGGGGGGGGGGTCTATTCCTCTAAAGGGAGTGCTGAATGTTCCTGTAGGGGAGAGGAGGACTGGGGTGGAGGGGTGGAGTACATGGAGTGAGTGTGTGGGGGGGAGTGAGTGTGGGGGCAGCTAGGCCATCTGGACTGTGAGGAGGCTGAAGAAAGGGAGTGTGTGTGTGCGTGTGTGTGTGTGTGTGAGAGAGAGAGAGAGAGAGAGAGAGAAAGAAAGCAAGAAAGAAGGAGTAGAGATAAGAGGAGAGAAGAAAGAAGGGAGGGAGAGATGAAAATTGTGGGTGTGGGAGAGAAGATTGAGGTACGTGAAGAGCAACAAAGGGAGGAATGTTGTTTGTGGTCACCATGCTACACATTTCTACAACAATACCCAACATCATGCAATAAGTATTGATTCTACTTGATAGAGAAACACTAAATATGCAAATGTGCACGTGTATAGGCTAAAGAACAGACACTTGAAAGCCTCCACAGTCCCCTAGTCAGTATTCTCAATATGAAGAAGTATACTAAAGAACATTATGTAAACACATTAGCCTGCCAAAGCCATCCCACAACTTTTACTGCTCACTGTAGTGGCACTGGCATATAAAACGAAAGACGCACTACTGTATTACATCCTCAGACTCACAAGATCCAAGTAACATTTAGGCATAATTAATTATAATTATATAATAGGCACAGACAGGAGAGCGTTGCATACTTGTGTTAGAACCTGATTTGATGTTTAATACACTTAAGTGCTAACAAACTGAAACTGTATATAAAATACAGTTTGGACCTACAGTAATATTTTTTTTTAACATAATGATGTAATTCTATATGTATTAAGATATTTGAGTCCGACTAATTATCTAAGTGGATGAATTATCCTCACACTAACTTTATAGTATTTTAAGGAATCAATAGATAGATGTTGCCATTTCTGTAAGCAAGTGTGTGTTTTATGCTAGAAAGCTAACGTTACCGTGCAAACCTCTAAGGTGGTTGATATGGTGAACTCTGACTGCTTAACAGCAGCTTGTCATGTGAGCATGCTAACATTAGCATTTACCTCAGAACACCGCTATGCCTGTGGGTACGTGTAGCATCACTATATGGCTGTACACATTGGGACTATTTTCTAATTATTGCATTGCTTGCTTTCATTTATTGGTATTATAGACACTTGACCAAGCTGAGTCAGTTATGTTGATTCCATACTTAGGTGGTCTTGGAGTGTGAGATTAATACAGTAGTGAAAACTGAAGCATCTCAGCCATCAGTAATTTTATTATTTATTATTTTATTATGTTTGCTTCTCCACCAGTAACGTTCCAACTGGTTTCCATGGAGGCCTATAAAGTCATGGCCAGATTAAGCCGCTAGCTGGGCCCTATCAACCCCTAGTTCTCCCCCTCCCTGTACATTATATCAGCTGGTTTTATGCTGGAATACTGCCTGGCCCCAGCTTTGCAGTGTGGTCCCTGTTTCAAATGACAAATCTAAAGTTTGGCAGAGGGCCCTTCTTCCAGAAAAGGCCTCAGGATTAGAAAATAATCCTACTGATAATATTGTGATTCTAGTGCTATAGCCTTCCCACAGAAATGTTCAGTGAACCTGGCACAAAGTAGTTGACACAGCAAGCTGGGAGCTTTCAGGGCCTTTGAGTTTTTTATGGAGCCCTGGGGCAATTGTCTGCTTTGCATATGGATGATAACTGTTGGCATGTGATTAATGACTACTAATCTTTGTATTACTCACTATTTATTGTGTGGCATTGTGGGATAATTTAGTTTTACTCAGCAATCAGATGAAACCAAAAATGGCAGACACTCTTGCACTGAACACTAAATGATTTCTCTTCATATGGTGTTTGGTGTAAAGTGCTCTCAGTGGAAAACAGCAGCAACTGTAATGTTACCCAGCCAAATGTGTGATGTGCACAAGATGCTAAATGACATTCAGTTATCAGAGTGGTTTGTGTACAGAGATAAACAGGTGCACAAGACAGATGTGAGTATCAAGGTGAATTAAATTTGATGGTTTACAGTAACAGACCACATGTTCTCAGGATTGGTCATGAGAAGAGGAAAGGTCTCTCTTGCTTTCCTTGGATAGTCAGCCGTTTCCAACTCCTCTGACCCTCACCCTTACTCTTTCACCTCACTTCCTTCAACATATCACCTCCACTCCCCGTCTCTTGGCCCCGTGCTCGGCCTCCCCTCCTATCCCCGTCTTTGGCCCTCCTGGCTGAGAGGTCAGCAGGGGTCAGGAGTTCGTGTCTCTGTCGTTCACTCTTCTTCCTCTGTGTCTGACCCTGCTCTTCTTCCATCACAGTTCCATTCATCTCCTCCCCCCCCTTCATGTGTCCTCAGCGCTAACATCCATCCTTTCATTTCATTATTTGACCCACTTTTCCTCTTTCCCTCTCGCTCCCTCTCTCAGTTTCCCTGCTCCTCTGGCTCAAGCTGTTCTTGGATGGTGTATTGATTGGGGTTTCTATTCACCTTCACTCACATCCTCTCTCTCTCTCTATTGCTTTTGTTCCCCAGTGTACTGTAATGCTCAAACCTCTTTGATCTGTGTGTTTGTGTCTGTCTATCTACTGCTTTCCTAAATGTCTCCATTTACCGTAAGCTCTGCCGCTCAATTTCTCTCTATCTCCTGTCCACCACACACACACACACACACACACACAGTCAGGTTGATGTTTGGGAAGAAAATCAGCTGTGCTTCAGATGTATAACAAAATGGGACTGTAGTCGTGGCTCAGGTTTAACACATTTGTCTAGTTTGCTAGTCTTTTTTTCATTACTCAGTGTGTGTGTGTGTATGTGTGTGTATGTGTGTGTATTGTACACATGACATAAATCCACATGTTTCTCTGCATGTTTCTCTCCATTAGTCGTATGTGGGGCTTGTTTTCCCAAATGCCACGAGTGTTAAATCATCATTATGAAGCAGCTACAGTATAAACCTTGTAGTTTAGAGGATTTACATATAAGAGGGTGTGTGCACACTCATACTCTCAGTGCAAATACAAACACAGCCACGGGGGAAAAGGGCTGTACTTTACCCCCGCATAGCTGAAGGCAGAGGAGATGTGGCAGAGAAAAAAAATTAGAAACCAAATTAGAGGAACTGGTCAGGCAAGCAGGAGAGGCAGAGAGGAGTTGGAGGGGAGGGAGGGGGGGGGGTG
>NW_018127971.1:728510-730813 GCF_001952655.1 Monopterus albus | reverse complement strand
ACAGAGTCAGTGACCTGAAGAGGGAGTGTCTGAGAACCTAAACAGCATGCCTCAACAAGAAGGCTGCTGAGAGGACAGAAACACGAGTTAAAAGAGTGAGAGCAGCGCACAGTGTCGAACCTGTGCACTGCTGCGACTTGTCTTTGTCCAGTCATCACCTTGTGACCCCTTTCTTGCTTGTGTGTATATCTATTCTTTCATAAAAACATAAATGATCTCAGCAAAAGGCCCTTTTGCTCCCTGCCCCCATGCTTTGCCATCATCACCCCTCACCCCTCACCCCTCAGTGAGACAAACACAGGCCTGGGCACACACACAGTGGCTCACAACAAGATGGGATTGATGAAACTCACACAACACTCACACTGAGACCCCTTATCTCCCCCCTCCACATGCAACCATCTCCCTGTCCACCTCTCCTTCTCGAAGAGTTTGAAAATATGGGAAATGTTTTAACCTTAAGAGAAGAAGCGTCAGCAGGGTGGGGCTAGAGGGAAACAGTTGTCATGTTATCATCTTGATGACTCTGCCTCTTCCTGTTTGTCTTTGTCAAAATACCATCTAATCGTCATCATACATGACAGACTCTCAAACTGTGCAGGCATAATGACTGATGAATATCCCCCACATAAAACCACCCTTCCTTGATGAAGCCTGGGATGCTTACACATGACACCCTCCTACAACCATGACCTCCACCCCCATCTTCCTCTAACTCTCCTATTCTCCCTCTCTCATCTTTTCTGCTGCTTCTTCTCCCTTTCTCTCTCCCTGCCTTCTATTGCCTCATCTCTTTCTCTGGTCGGTGTAAGTAAGCAGCTTAAACACCTACAGGGTGTGACATTGGGGCCCCACGCGCCTCCAAAAGCAGTCAGTGCAGGTGGGAGAAGGCAGCGTTGAAAAGGAGAGCGTTTCATCTGTCTATTCTCTTCTCCCTGCTCTGGCATCGACAGCGTGAGTGTGGTTAAGGCAAAGCCAAGGCTGTCCCCTCACATTAGCCGGGGCTGAGCCAGACAAGCCGTCATCCCCCCTCGCAAGACTGCCCTCCACTGCTCATCTCAACACTGCCACCCCTCTCCACTCTCTCTCTCTCTCTCTTTCTCTCATCCTCTTTCCACCTCTCCTCCGCTCAGCTCAGTTCTGCCATGGGCACCGGTCCCCAATCTCCTAGGTGATTATGACAAAAATGAACGACCCCCAAGAGACGGGGCCAGCAGAGATAGGAGAGAAAGAAGAGGATGGCAGAGGGAGAGAACGATAAGGAGGGGGAAGGGATTAGAGATGTATGATGTAACATAGAATTTTGGCTGGGCATGATGATTTGGGTTGAGACTTTCAGAACCAACAGTTCATATCAGCCCATATCTGTCAACATCTTTATCGCTCGATTATGTTGAATTTTTTTTTTTTTACTGAATGAAGGAAGCCAGTAACAGGAGGTACCTAGCAGTACAAGTAGATATATTTCAGTACTCTAATGAAGTACAGTTTTTACTTGACTGTGATGCTAACATGACATTTCATGCAATTTTATACCCTTATAATACAAAGCATTATAGGACATTTCATAAAGAAAAATGAAAACCTTTGCACCGATATGGTTTTCATTATTTTACAAAAACTTTCTTTGTACACACTCACTTGCCATTTCTGTTACTTCTGCTGATGAAGGAACATTTGTGTTAGCTGAATGTGCATTAAATATTATGTTGATGAGGAAAAAAAAGTCTTTGTTTTAGTCTTTTTGCCATTTCAGAGTATGGGACTACAAACTTTTGCACTCAACTGTATACTGTACATATGGTGACTAGCACAAATACAATCCGAGTCTTTCCACAAGGGTCGAAGATAATTTGTTGTGGTATGGAATGGGGTCATGACCCTATACGGTCTGTGAGGTCAAATCAAACAGCAGCACTCAGGCCAAGAAGGTCATTGAAGAGACAGAGAAGCTCGATGGGGGGAAGCTGAACGGGGGATGCTGTTAACCCCTTCCCCCGGCTCCCTGTAGAAATGAGTGGAAGATATGAGAAAGGAAATGTAGTGGAGGAGAAGAGATGAGAGGTCATATTATTGTAGCATAGCAACCCAGGTTTCAGTGTGGGTTGAGGTAAGCAATAATATATAATATTGCTGAGAGGTTAGACAGCTTAGAAGAACCTTTCAAGATGGATGTGGAAAGAGAGGTGCACTTTCTGCATAGAAGATGGAGAGGGAAGATAGGAGAGGGGGTGGGGGTGAACAAAGTCAGTAAAAAAAAAATAACCCATCTCCATCCACACCTCCCCCCTTCTCTCTCTCTC
>NW_018127971.1:719509-728345 GCF_001952655.1 Monopterus albus | reverse complement strand
TAGAGTAAATGAGATTTGGAGGGGGCAGGATAGTGGAGGAAGGGATCAAGAGGGTAGACATGCTGCAACAGAGACAGAGATAGCACGATGCAGAGGGAGCAAGGGCAGTTTAATGTGGGATTCATAAGAGCTAAGATATGATAAACAAGGAAAGATCTGAATTCCCCTAAAGAAAAGTGGTTAGGAGGGTTCCAATGAAGCAGACAGGGGCTGAAACCGCAGACATCTAGGATGTGAAAATGAATGTGAGTCTGTCTTTTTTTCATTTGGGGAGAAGATTATTCCTGCCTTGAACTGAGGAAAATACACGTTTTCTCCCCACATGCAGATGGACACAGCGAGGTCAGCCAGGAGTCACTCTTATCAAAGAACACCAAGGCGAGAGGGGTGACGGCCGTGCTCTCTCTGCGGCACCGTTCAGAGGCATCTTCCCATCATATACATACAATAGACACAAAGGCCTGGCACTTTAGGGAGAACAGGAAGTCCTATGGGTGACACAAGGACAGGCAGTGGTGTGAACAGACCCAGCGCCCTCCTGCATGTTGCCATCACACAGGAACAAAATGCGTGGGCAGCGGGCACAGACACATTCTCTGTATCCTCCAGATGATTCTACATCCTTTAAATCCAATAACCTTGATTCTTTCTGCCTCTGCTGGTGTCATTCTTCATTGTAATCTGTTCATTTACACTTTCTTTGAAAAATGTACTCATTCTTTGGCTTCCTTTCCTCCTTCATTAATGCCATCTTTCCTTCCTTTCCTGTTGCACCTTGATCCTTTCTGTCCTCTTTTTCTTCCTTCCATCAATGGACCGGGCTCTCATTCTCTTAATTTGCTCTTTCTCTCCAAGGGAGGACTCTTTATAAAAGCCTTGTCGTTTTCCCAATACTGATTTGAGTATCACTAAGCTGCACCTTCACACATATTGTTGTCTCACACCTTGTGCCAAATATTCCTTTGTAAAGCCTTCCCCCATCCCCTGCCTGCACCTGGTAGAGATAGTGTTCTTTCAGCCGCAGGCTCTGCTTTCTATACAAGCAGGGCTAGGATGGCACAAGCACCACACAGCTGTTCCCCTCGGTAAATTGATAGTGAAGGGTAGTGGATGGGGCTTTGAAAGCGCCTTGTGCTATTTTTATGACAGTTGTAGATTTTTTTGCTGTTTAATTCAATGTGACCAATTACGCCGCTGCATTCCTCAGCAGGGCAGCGCAGTGGGGAAGCAAATTAATGCTTGACTTCAAAAAAGTTTTCCAAAAGTCCGTTTACGTTTCTTATCCCTTTGTCGCGGTGCAAATACAAGTTGGCACAAAAGCGCTTGGTCTCACTTCCTGCGCCGAGCGAAGATGTATGCGTTTCTCTTCTCTGTGTCTGTTTTTAAATGCCTTCTCCCTGGCCTCAGACACAGATGCTTAAAGAAAAAACAATATGCTTAGTTTCATTTTTTTAAGTTAAATTTGGCTGGGAAACACAAAATACAGTTAGAACAGTCACTGTCCCTTTGAGTAAGCAGCCATTTAGCCTGATACACTGTCCCCTTTTTTTTTCCAGCGCAAACACACACACACACAAGCCCACAACAAACCCATCACCTTGTGCTTCAAGGACTTTCTGAACATAAGTACCACACACAAACGCACAAACACATACAGAAGCACAAAATGGTTGTACAGAAATGCCGCTCTCCCTTCCCACCACTACTCTCCCTCCTGAGTGGATTGCTATGATGAGTGTTCCTAGAACTGAATACATGTGTAAGTGGCCTAATGATGCCTAAAACCCTTCCATGAGCAGTCAGAGGAGGGCAGAAAGGGGTGGGGTCATTGTAGGGGGAGGCCAGGGTCATGCTTGTCATGTCAGGGGGACTGGAAGGGCACACTGGTGTGAGGGAGCACAGCTTTGACTAAAGCAGCTTGTTTTAGGCAGGGACTGTGTTTGCAGACCTGACTCAGAAAGAGAGAGAGAGAGAGAGAGTGTGTGTGTGTGAGAGAGAGAGAGAGAGAGAGAGAGAGAGAGAGAGAGAGAGATCTGTGCCTGGGCTTTACAGACCTACAGCCTTAATCCACATGGCCTGACATTCTCCATTATCCGGTCCTCAGCAGCCAACTACCCAAACTGATGGAGGCATAGCTCTACCCCCTACAGTGTCATGTCACACATCACCCTCTCTTCACACACACACAGTATAATACATGTTTTACTGTGCTGCCTGCTCTCTTCCCCATAAACTTTTCCCACTTCCTCAAAAACTACAACAATTCCTGGTCACAGCAGTTATTTCCTAAGAAACAAGCACACAGTTCCTCATTACTATAGACATTCACACACCAGGGTGGACTATATAAACTGACAGTGACACACATGCACTGTGCACACTCACATTTCTTTTCACTGTAGAAGTTGAGGAAAAAACAAGTTCTGTATTATAAACCACTGTCACTCACCTTCAGTTATTACTGTACATTTGTTTTCAGCTCAGTTTGATGAAACACACTGAGAGCTATTGACAACCCGAGTCAAATGTCTTGTATGTGTCAACATAAGTACTGCAGTGCTGGAAAGTAACTAAAGACATTAACTCAAGTACATTAGTATTGTACAGTTGTGAGGTACTTGTGCTTTAATGTAATCTGTTTTGTGCTACTGTATACTTCTACTTCACCACATATCAGAGGCAAATATTGTACGTTTTACTCATCTACATTTATTTGGTAGCTATATTTCCTCATTACTTTTCAGTTTAAAATATGATAAGGTTATGATATGATTATACTTACTATACCTATGCAGATTAAACCAACAGCTCCCAGCCTCTTTGGTTTGTGACACTTTACATGAAGAAGCGTTTACCTGAGGTTCTGTTGCGTTTCAGATGTCTGTACATTGTTAGATTAACTCGAGACATTTTCGCTGTCAGACTGATGGAGGCCCAAAGAGGCAAACCTTTACAAAATATATTACAAAAAAGGCTAAATTAGAGAGCACTCTATATAATTTATACAGAAGCACCTTTTTCTTTCCTGTCTCATTAATGATACCCATTAATGATCTCATGGCCCTACTGGTTTACCTTGAGACCCTTTAGAGGGGCCCGAAACCCAGGTTGAAACCTACTGCACTAAACTACTTGCACTGTCTATAGATAAATAGATATATAAACCTAGAGCAGCTACAACCACTGAGCCATCAATATTTTCAGTCTAACACTGTAATTGTTAGACAAATTCTCTGCAGAATACTTTTATTTCTGACACTTTAAATATATTTATCTGATAATATTTCAGCATTTTTACATTTTCAATGCAGTGATTTTACTTGGAACACAGTGTTTTTACCTACAGTAAGTACACGGTCTGGGTATTTTTTCTAATTTAAGTTGATTCTGATTCTAAACCTGCAGGTACAGTCATGTTCTGTCTGGAATTACTAGTCTATATATTATAATACATGTACTGTTTTCTTTCTATTTGGGAAACCACTACCCACATCTGTCTCTCTGCTGTACTGTATAGCATAAGTGTTACAACGTATGTCACTCATAATTTCCCCCACAGTTTAAAACAAAGTGAAATAAGAAAAATCCAACATGCGTAAAAGGGAGAGGTCAGGCTGAAGTGGAATTACCCCAGACTTTTTGTTTTTGCCAAAAACTAGCCTGCATGCCGCACATCACATGGTTGGTTCAAGGTATTTTCCAACTGAACAGTATCAAGTCTTCTTTTTGCTGAGACTGACGAGTGGTTTCTTGTTGTTGCCACAAGAGGGGGTAAGTTCCAGCAAGCCCCTGGTCAATACTGAGCCCCAAGGCAACAGTCGCACAAGCCAGAAGCCCCAGATCCATACAGGACTGACAGCCCGGCTGCTTACGTATTATTATTATTGTTGTTAATGTTGCTGTTGTTGTTGTCATTGCTGTTGTTGTATTTGCCAGTGTTTCTGATACAGTGACTCTTAGATCAGGATATAGTGTGTGCGCTCACGTTGTCTCATTTCCTGACTCTGCCTAGATAGAGATAGAGAGAGAGAGAGAGGAGATACGAGGACATGGAGATAGAGGGTGTATGTGTAGAAGGAGAGTGAGATAGAGAGAGACGGAGAGAGAGAGAGAGACATGCACCGAGGAGGAGGAGGAGGAGGAGGCTACACGGAAAAGCAGGGGAGTGAAAGAGAGAACGGGGCTGGTGAAGGAAGAAGAGCGGGGAGTGGGAGAAAACAGGGTGAATTAACACTTAAAGAAAGCATATAGAGGAGAGGAAGGACCGTACCTAGTGCGTTGGACATCCCCTCCTTTCTTCTCCCGGGCTGTCACATCAGATTAGACTCCGAAGGACCTACACCGCGTCCACCCCAGACCCCATGGGGTAACAGGTATGTCTGACTTCCTTATATTAGTAATAACCGTTTTAACTGCGTTTAGCTCCACTCCCCTGCCAACAGGTTTGAGTCTTCATCCAGACGTGGCAGATATCGCAGGATTTCCATGCCTTATGCCATGTCAACAATTAGTTTTCTGCCACAAGGAGCCATCGCGTTACAAGTGATAGTTGGTGGGCGCACAGGTTGGAGACATGACACAATGCAACTCTTCCCACTCTTATAGTTGGCCAACGGAAAGCTGGTGTATTAAGGCCTGTCTGTATTTTTCTGCAGGTTTTTTAAATTCCAGTCCATTGGCATCATGTTCGCCACAGCGTGAGTGTATCTTGACAGCTAAATAGCCGACCGAGTGAGCAGGCGACAGTCTGAAAGTACGCCTACCTGTTCCATACGTGACAGCCAGCTGTCTATTGCGCTTGTTGATATTTGGAGAAGCTGTCATTCGTTGACGGGATTCACACATTGTACATTTCGCACATTATGTAGATTATTATGGAACACAGACAGTGACAGTGGAGAAAAAAATCCGATTCATATCTACTTTATAATGTGTCTGAACATGTGTTTTAGATAGACTGCTCTAGAATGGAAATAATTACACATTTAGTGGATTAAACTGACAACTGGAAATACTTTTAAATGGTAGGCTATGCTGTTAACGGCGCACAGGGGAGAAAATATCCCCAGTTTGCATAATGTTATATTGAATGAATACCTGCACGACTTCCTTTTCTGTCAGCTGTACATTTGGAAATATCTCCTAACATATGCTCAGGTGGATTATGTGACACTTGCAGACACATGCTGGGTGTACCCACAGCTGATAGAGTTTGACAAAACCAGCGGATCCTGGTGAAATTTGCAAAGTTTGAACAGCATGACAACCTATTGCAACGGAGGCTGGAGTGAAATTGTCATGCACACATATCGTGCCTCAAACAATAAGGGTGATGCTCCGTGCAGGCGTCTGGACGGGACTCAAAGCGCTCAGATCCCGGAGGACAAGGGTTTAAACCCTCCGCCTTCTCCCCTCGATTAACCTCCTAAAGGGGGATTTCTCCAGCTGGAAATTTCTGCTGCGTCAACACCCAACCCTAGAATACCAGACAAGACGGGGGGGATTTTGTTTGCAGATGGTGCTCGCGGGTAATTTTTGTGAATGATGAGGTACTGCTGATCATCATCTGATCCGTGGAGAGAGTTGAAAAGTGTGGTGTCAAGTGTTTTCTGATTATTTGCGACTGGGGCTCGCTGCTTCTCTGTCTGTCTCCTGTGTCGTGTTTCTGTGTCTGCCCTCTCAAAACCGGTCAGTTCCGTCTTCCTCCATTTTCTACCATGCTTACCATGTGAGAGGGGAACAACCCCACTTCATTCACGCTCTAGACAGCAATATGCGCTTGGCTGTCGTGCACAGCCTGCAGCCAGGTGAGTCCTCAGCAAATGATCTGTAAAAGCGACAGAGATCATAACTGTCACTCCTCAGCGAGTCCTTATCTTTGGATTGGGGGGTTTTCAAACTTTGTTACAATGTGAGTCAAGCTCTGATTAACACTTGGGTTTTTTTTTCTCTGAAAATGTTGTTACACCTGATGTGAAGCCTGGTCAGACCTGTTGTTGCTGATTAGATGATAGCAAAGGGACATTAAGTCATCAGCTGAAATGGCATGCTCCTACCCAGGGCTTTAGCTCAACTTTAACTCAGTTAGACCTCTATACAATTTGGAGGAGATCCCCTGACTCTCAGTTTGGGACCTGCTTTATTCAAATAAATGTGTTATTTGTGTTTTTCACAGTAAAGGCAAGTCGTGTTACACTTAAGTTTAAAGTGCACCCTCTCAGTTGAAGACTGTAACAATGTGTACAGCCAGTTGGATCGAAGTATTTTCCTCTGTTTGACATCAGATAACTGAATCTTGGGATTAAGAGACCATCTAGACATTTTTCCAAATTGTCTTAGGCCTCACTGGATTTGTGAGGTTGTTTTGTTGACAGAAGAAGAATGTCCTTGTTACATTGGTAGACAGAGTCATGTCAAGTTGTCAGACAGGCAGCAGCAACATCCCTAGTGTGTGTGTGTGTGTGTGTGCCTGTGCACATTTAATCTGAGTCCTCATGAGCAGGAGAAAGCTGAACTGTTTGATTTAATGTTGACAAGCCTCAGCTGTCATGGCATCACAACACAAACTTGCTAGCCACACGGTCATCTTGGCACAGATCACCTCCAAGACTGTTTTGTGTCTTTGGGTTTGTCCCCGTGCCTCACTGAGGTTGGCTCTCTGAGACAGGACTGTGTAGTTTTGCCATTAGAGCAGCTGACATGCATGTTTGCGCGCGCGCGTGTGTGTGTGTGTCTGCACCTTCTCCATGTTTGTGTTCCACGGGGAAAATGTAATACAGACCAAGACAACAGCTACAAGGATGAGTGGAGGAGGAATAGGCGAGATCTGCAAAAAGATGGAAAAATTATTAGCTGCACGTGTGCTTGTGGGATTGCAAAGAAGAAGTTGAAGCACTTTCCGTTTGTGTTATATCTCATGAATGGATCTTGTAGAGTTGATTAAACAAGATAAGTATGTTAAATTTACCTTTAGGTTTTTCATGGTCATGTAGGAAACAGGAAAGTGGGGTAAGGTGTGAAAAGAGGCTGAGAAAATAAGACAAAGGGGCCTCGGGTTGGGTGGTATTCAGGAGCTTGGAGCTTGTGACACTTGCCTCTTTGCTGGTTCTGTGTGTGAAAGCCTGCTGGTGTGTAGGTGGTCCTCAGTGCTCCCATGCAGGTTGTGGGCTGAACTGTGTGGTAGCAGGTTAGTCGACTTCGTCTAACCCTGCAGATGTAGTGTGCTGCCCCCCTTACAAGAGTGTGTGTGTGTGTGTGTTTATGTAAACAGCGTGACAATAAATCGAGCAGTGCATTTACTGTACATTCTCCAGAAATGGAGAAAAGAGGGTAAACGCTCCATAAAGACACATTTGCTTCATGTGAGCAACCTCGTAGGCTGCTCCATTCATCTCCCTGTCTTGGTCTCTTTCCGCCAGTTTTCTCGTCCCGATCCCCCCTCGGAGCTCACTTGTTAATGGGAACACCTGTTTGGCCGACACTGCAAAATGAACCACTTACTCCTGCATGTACACATCTAACAGGACATGCTGCGTCTCTCTGGAGTTTTCTAACAACTCCGTCTTCTATCTGTCACGTCGTGAATATTATCATTCTCACATCTGATTGTGTCAAGATGGCTTGGTACACATTAACCCCCCGATCCAGAACAGCTCCGCCCCCCCCATCCCCTATGAACTCCCAAGGCTTTTTAGCCTAACTGCATCTATAGCTCATTGTGCTGTTCTGAATACAGGTGTTCCTAATCCCCTTGGGGTTAAACTGATGCTGTGGGGGATATGTGTGCATGTGTGTGTAACAGCTGCCTTCCCTATCCATCTATCTGACATGCTTATCCTCCCTCTAGCAGGGAGAACAGGTAAATTTCAACCATCCCCACCTCAAACCATACACACATGTATACTCTCCACTACTTTGCTTGTCTTTTTACATAGGTGTTAATATTTCATAACCGTGTGTGTGTGTGTGTGTGCGTGCACCTGTATGCAGGATAGGATGTCAAAGAAACCAATAAGATCTCTTGCTCTTTTTTTTGTTCTTTTGTCCCTGATTTTCAAATTGGACAGTCATTTGCAGCTTTTGTTGTAATTTTTTCAATCTACGAGGAAGAATCGAAAGCCCAGAAGGGGGGGGGGGGTGAATATGGCAAGAGGTAATATTATTTCTTAGAAGTTGTTGATATTACAAAACACCTCTTGGATCACACATTCCTGAGGAAACAGACGAGGGGATTTCAGTTTGTGTGCATTTATCAGGGTGTGTTTTTCTTTTATTTTGGAACGCGGAGCCGATCGGCTCTTTCCGACTACAGCCTCCTGATCACACAATGCTTATCAGCATCATGAGTTATTTTCTGGAATTTATGACATTTTCCTAACAACAGTTATCGACTCCATTAGTGCCTGAAGTCTTGAAATCAAATTTGTCACTCTATTATTTTGTTACTGCTTAATGCAGTCCTAATTGTTGGCTTTATGTACTGTATGTTGTTTTTACTTGTTCAGATGCTGTCAAAACAAATATGGCAACAAGCTAAGTGATGATTGCAGTTGTTTCACACATCAGGTAATGCAATCCAGCCAGATAACATGCACACATTATACTTTCAATTAGCTGTCTGTTGGTTGTTAAGAAACAACAAAGGAAATTGTACTGATTGTCTTAGTTCTTCAGCTTTCTGACTTGTGCTGCGTTTCTTTATACAGATCAATTTGTTTGCAACTATGCACTTTATATTTTCAAAGCTTTACACTTGAGCTCCTATATTTTTAAGCTATAAACTACTTTACAGATTTACAGTAGGATATTCTGGCTGAAAGCATTATGTTTCAGCAGG
>NW_018127971.1:714593-719496 GCF_001952655.1 Monopterus albus | reverse complement strand
TAGTATTTTATTTTTTTATTTAGTTATGAATCTCTTTTTGTTCCGTGTATAAAAAAAAAAAACAACTTTATAAGTTCTCCTTGATTTGAAAACATTGGTTCACACAGCAGTACTTTATAAAACTTCAACCACTGATATAAATACTTTTTAACAACCTGGCATAACATTTTCTTTTACCAGAAACTAGCTGAATATTTTGTCGCCCCAAACAGACTTTCTGACTTATTCCTAAATTAGTCACTTATTTCTAGATCTTCTACAAATCGGTTGGTTTGTTTCCGATTGTATTCAGTTGTCGCTTTATTTGGCTTGGTGTGGATGTGCAGGTTGGGCATCCTTAATGCAGTATAATTACCTGACTAAGCAGGACTGGCAAACCAGTGGGAAAGAACTGTCTACACAAACACACACACACTCACTGGAGGTACTCTATTGACAAGATAGTTAGCGTATTCAGCTCTCCACTTTCAGAAAGATCACCATCTTTGTAGTCAGATGTATATAAGCTATTAAGAACTTAATGGATTGGGTTTGGAAGAACCTTTTTTTTGTTGAAGTCTGGGGTTTGCAGACTCCCGAAAGCCTTGTGTAAGTACGTGATTGTTAGTTGTTATTTTCCCAGTGAAAGAGTTTTCTTTTATACACACAGTGTGAGCATTTGATGAGAAATTGAGCGGCTTTGAGCAAATACATCTTTAGAAACAGTCAACTAGCCTCGGGCTCTGGCTGGTGAGAGATTTCCATATCAAAGCTCAGGTGAGAGAGGGAGACGGGGAAGGCAGAGAGAGGAAGGAAAAGAGGCAATATAGAGGAGAGAAAATGGTAAGGGGGAGGTGATGAAACAGACATCCACTCAAAAAGATTTCTAGCCCTTGTTATTCTATTGCTTTTTTGTGCAGCACAGTTTAGTCTGTGTGTGTCAGCGCTGTCTGTCTCAATCTAAACTCCTGCATTTAAAAAAAACACACACACACACAGAGGGGAGGCTGGCAAGACTCAAATACAAACCAACACCTCTCTCTCTCTACTCAATACCACACAACTCCTGTCTCTACAACCTTATGCTGACTGGTACTGACCACAGAGACGCTGTGTGGAGCATAAAATGGTTTTCTCCCACTAATACCGTGTAACATCTGACCTGTGAGCTTCTGCCAATATTTGGATCCCTGTTTAATATTATTATTGAAGCATAAAACCATCATTTTCCCTGGAAATATTTCTCTTCTTTAGCTATAAGTATCAGATCTGACCCCATGGAATTGATGGTAACACTCTAATTAATGGATAGAGTTTTCATTTTGCGCTTTCAAAGATGTGTGTGTGTGTGTGTGTGTGTGTGTGTATGTGTGTGTGTGTGTATGTGTGTGTGTGTGTGCGTATGCGTGCATTTCTGACGAACATTATCCTGCTTTGTAGAGTTTTGTAATCCAGCCATGGACTCAGGGTAGAGTGCTAAAGTGCTGCTAACAAGACCTGTTTAACATTCTCTCCCCTGCTCAACATACAATTATTCCACTTCGCTGCCATTAACATGTATAGTAGGACTGGGCTTTTAATTGGCCTGATATGACTAATGCCAGATCAACTTGGATTTGCTAATTAGTTTTTGCTTTAAAAGTGCCATCAGGACATGAAATATTCATTGATGTGAGGTGGAGCGAGGACTGTGGGTGGTATTAGTGGGATATTAGTGGTATAGGCATGCTGCTCAAATGTGCTGGGAGAAGAGACTGAACCTACACTGGCCTGTTGTGGTCGGTTATTCATACTTTGAGTGAGGTGTTAGTTTTTCGTCATAATTTTAGATATACACACAGACACACATTCAGCCCCGCACACACATACACCACCTCCATTCTCAGCATCACAAGGCCACCTCTTCTTCTCCTGCCACCACCTCCTCTCTCTCTCTCTCTCTCCCTCTCTCTCTCTGCTGCTCTCACCTCCCCTGCCCTTTTCTCCCTTCCCTATTATTGTTCTTTTTTCCTGCCTCCTCATCCTTGCAACCTTCTCCCATTCCTTCACTTCACCCTAGCCCCTGTCCTCCTCATGCCCTCTGCTCCATCTCTGCTGGATCTCCCTCTTTTTTTCCTCCAGGCATCCTCCTCCTCCTCCTCTCCCTCTTCTTCCTCCTCCTCCGCCACCTTCTCCTTTTCTTTTTCCCTCCCACTCCTTAATCTTCCACCTCTCTTCCTCCTCCACCACCCCCTCCTCTGCTGTAAGTGGGCCAGGTGCCTCCTGTGGCCTCCCCTACTCCATTTCTCATTTTTACCCTTCCTCTACTCCCTTTCTCATTTTTACCCTCTCCTGTTCCTTTTCTCATTTTTATCCTTCCCCCTGACCCTAGCTCATATTTATACATCCCGTTAATGCAACAGCTAGCAGCGGTGGACCCACTGTCCAATTTTCTGCTAAAACACAAATATTTTTTGGCCTGATACAGTCTTACCTGCCAAGTTGAGCCGTCCAAGTTAGAATAACTTCTCTCTTTAGGTTAGAGGGTGACTTCTCATGGGGGAGCGGGGTTATTTTGATACATAAAGGCTTTTTCAGCACTGAAAAAGGGATCCTTAGTGTAGTATTATGTGGACTTTATAAATCGGTGATGAAAGTGGAGCTCTGTCATTGTTGCTGCACGTTTTATGAGCTCTCCTGTGTCACTGTAGTTCCCTTTATGATCAAGAGAGGTGAAGCCAATTCCAGTGCGAACAGAAGTGAGTAGGTTCACATCCCCTTTTCAGTGGTGAGGGGCAAATTCCCCCAACGGCCTTCTCATTGCTCTTTCAAAAGTTGCAGATGCGCGCACACACATGACATTCACACTGAAACGTGCACATACATGGAAGTCTCATTGTTGCTTCTCTTTTTGTTCTCTTCTTCCTCTATGAATGTGCATGGTGAGCTGGCAACTTCACCTAATCTCGTCCCCTCTATCCCCCCACCCACCCCCCACCCCCAACTGCTATTTTCACTCATAGTCATTCCTGCTGCCTTTGTCTCTGTCTGGGTCTTTCCTTTGCCCTCTTCTTTTTAGTCTCTTTTTGTCCCCCCACTGCACCCGCCTTTTATCTCACCTAACCCCTCCCACCTGTTTTGGTGTGTTTGCTGGTGTGTCACGAAGGGGGTGGGGGTTGATTGGTGGTTGGTGGTTTGGACGGACACCTGATACTGGCACTGCCTCACTATGTGGGAATGTGTGACTTCTTCAAAATTAGGTTTCCAAGGTGGGTGTTGTCCTTAGCAATGGTGAGCACGATCATGAGAGCTTAAACAGTGGTCCTTTTGTCTCTCCCTCTCTCTTTGTGTTTCTTATGCCTGGCTATACTGCTTCTGTACATGAATTTTCAGTTCTTTCAATTCCTGTTGGGGGCACAAAACAGTTCCAGAAGCTTGCAGGCGATGGCATCTGTTCATGTTAGTCAACAGGTGATGGTTAAATGTCAAACCTCATTCAAGCAAATGTGCACTGAGTGGAAAGACAGGGAGATGAGGAAGAGTGACAGAAGAAGAGAGCTCAGGACAGAAATCAGGATCCAGGTGAGGCATTTGTCTAGTTGAACCTCACTCTCCGTCAATCACAATGGATGTGGTGTCCTGCAGCCACACTACTGCCCATGCTGAAGTCCTTAAAAAGTCAGGGTTTAAATTTCAGCAAAAACTTAAAAAGTTCCCCCAAAATTGGCTTAAGACAATGTAGCATTAAACTACAGTAATACCTACATGAACTGCCAAGAAAGAGAAAGAACTAAAATGATTTGGCATCTTCAGTGTTTGCTATTACTGTTAGATTGTAGTCAGCAGAGGGACCACATTGAATGCATGGCCAGTTTGTGTTGAAAAGGTCACTGAAGGGGCAGACCCTCAGTATAAATGCTATGCATTGATGAACATCTGTGGTGGTGCAGTGCGCGGTATATTGAACTCAGGTCTCGCAGACAAAATTCCTTGTCCGGTTCGCTAGCCTACTAAGCAACGCTACGGTGGAGGAGAAAACCACAGAGGCTGTGCAGTCATCGATCTTGTCCCTTCTTCTGTCCTTCCTTTGCAGCTTCAACACTACTTTTTTTCCATCTCTATTATTATTTCTTTTGTTCCCCACCCCTTTCTTACTACCCAGGGTCTATTTTCTGACGTCTCCATATTTAGATGCTCCTCTCTTCTCCCCTTGATTTCACTCCCTTTATCTCACCTCCTTTTTTCTGCTTTTGAAGGACAGATTCTCAAAGGTGCTCCGAGATTTATCCGTGTTGTGGAGTAGCTGCCTTTTGATCAGCCTGATGAGTGACAACGCAGCCTCGGGCTATTATATACAGATGTGTTTTTATGAACTCCATCTGTATGTAAATCACTGTGTTGCTCAGTTGTTATATGGCAGAATGTGGGAACATTAGTTACTTATAAGTAATTGTTAAATGTCAAGGACTAAGTTTAGAGTAACAGTAAAATTATGTGTTTTTCTGGTTTTGTGTGCGCTCTGGACTGTTTGAGAATTGGATTAACTGCGAGTGAAGCGTATCTTAATATTTGCTCAGGGGTTGGAGGGTGTGCCTTTTAATGATGTGAGTACACACTTAAGCTGCTGCTTTTTTGGTACGATCTTTGCATGAGCTCAGTGTAAGCTGCGGCCCAGTGCAGATTTGAGAAAGATGCCTCTGTTTGCTGTCTGACTGAGCGACAGTCAGACCAAGTTACCCTTACACACAGACACACTCTGTGGACGCCCGCCTCGGCACCAGATAGCGACTGGCCACCAGCAGTGAGTCACCGCCATTCAGTCATTCACTTGCAAATTCAAAAACCACACAGTTTAACAAATAACAATTAGCGTTCAGTCCTCAGACATGTATTCCTTTTGGACTAGTGTTCTTCATTGTTCCATATGTTCATATTTTACCTTGTC
>NW_018127971.1:714369-714567 GCF_001952655.1 Monopterus albus | reverse complement strand
TCCTCTATACTCTTCTCTTGCTGTTTTTGTGCATTTTCTTGTCTGAGACCTTTGGAGCTGGTGGCTGCAGTAACAGTTTTAACAGCTTGGGAACAGGCTGCTTGTGTTCTGTGTGGTACAGTCATGTACAGTCGTGTCTAGCTGAGTCGTGACAGGTTGCTTTTTGCTGTGACAGGTTTTGTGTTAAGACCCGTGAAA
>NW_018127971.1:672181-714262 GCF_001952655.1 Monopterus albus | reverse complement strand
ACGTTTTTGAGCCCATCCATAGCTTTATCTGTCACTATCACTTTAGCCACAAGCCATTTGGTGCTTTACAAAACACAACAAGAGATTTGCCAAATAACAAAAATTTAGGGAAATGGCAAAGGAATGTAAAATTCATTTTTTCCCCCCAAATTTGGTCTACACTGAGTAGGTTTTATATTTTTGTTTTACAGCCTTACTCATTGATGACCAGAAGTGAAATAGCTGAGATCTGGTTCAGCCAGGAAGCAATTTGAGCAGTCACTCAAAATATCAGTGATAATTCTTCATTGTATACAAAATTATGAATAACTCGATTACATTAAAGTGTGTGGACAACCTGCTCTACATGGCATCTGGAGCTGTCTTAGTAAAGGTTAGGTCGTTGGCTTCCTCAGATGGGAAATCCTCAGCTTATAATGATATTTATGTGTTTTTGGCTGGATGGGAGTAAGTCCCAGCATCCAGCTTCCAAGACCTTGTAGAAAATGTTTTTGGAAGAGAGGAGACTGTTGTAGTAAATGACATAATTCTGAGATGTGATATTCAACCATTACATATACTGTAGGCATCATACTTTTGTGTGTGTGTAGTACAATTACTCATAGTTTAACTAGAAAGTCTGTTTGTAATATCTCTTGAATGCAGTATGGATATTTATGTTAACATTTGTCTTTGATTTCTCTACAGCCTCTGTGATTGACTGCTCACGTAGGACACTATTCTAGCAACGCTGCAGTGATATAATCTAAAAATGCAAACATAACCTCAACTTGATTTTTAACAAGACATTTAGAGGTTAATATGAAGAGATTGTGCCCTACTAACCCCGAATAGGAAAGCAAAAGAAAAACTACACTGTATATCTGTGACCAGTACAAAAAAACAAAACAAAAAAACCTTACATAATACACAAAGTTCCCAGAAGTCAGGGACTTATCTTACCATTAGATAGTGTCACACCTTAAAACTCCATGATATCAGGGGTTTGTACATGAGCAGATGAGTCTCCCAAACATCGGAATGCAAAACTGGGTTTTGCATCAGGAGATCATGTAAGGTGATGTGGTCATTGTCACATGAGCCCCCTCCTCTGCCTCCAGCACCATTTTTTTTTTTCAAACAAGTAGCTCCTTCCTGTCATAGAATTAAAGCCTGAGTAATTATGAGAAAGTGAGAAAGTACAGCCATACATTTGTTAAACTGATGCAGTTCTAAGGTGATTAATGACAGAGCAGTGAAGGTAATAAGTAAAACTGAACAAATATTCCTCTTGGAGCATAATATAGTTATCAATCAAGACACAATCTACATCACAGCAGGGAGAACTTGTTTTTACACTAAACTTTAGTCTGTAGTACACCACCAATCAGACGTTTGCACACACTTTCCCACTGAATTGAATGGGAAAGTGTCCAAACCTCTGACTGGTAAGATTTGCTGGTCGTTTGACATTTGAAGAACACCTCCTAACTTATCAGGGCTCCACCCATTTGTATAAGTGGACAGTCTTGGCTACTCTTTCTGTTAACAGCAGCATGTTCCCAACAAAGACTGTGTCTAACTATATTCCTTCACCTGTCCTCTCCTCCCCCAGTTTCTGTCTTTCACATCCTCCCTTCACTTTTCTTCTCCCATTATTTCCTCCCTTTGCTCCACTCCTTTATTTCCTGCTCTTGTCTCTCCCTGTCCTCTCACACACCCCCTCCCGTATAGCCCTCTTTCGTTGTCTTCCTCATTTGCCCCTCTTCGTTCTTTTCATTTTGGGTTCTCCGACAGTGGTAATGAGATGTTTCATTATTTGCATTTCACAGCTTTTAATAGAGAGAGAATTTAGGCTAAGCCCCGGGTCGTCAGTCACGGAGTTACCATGGGAAACATCGCAGGCTTAGGGGCCTAGAGAGAAAGCTAGCCCAGAAACTCCACACACGTATGCACAAGTGTGAAAGTGGAAGAAAGACATAATAAGACAAACAGAGAGATGGGTAGATGGGGTGAGATAAGCATTTCTTGTGCTTTATTTGGCAGATAGATGGGGTGAGATAAGCATTTCTCGTGCTTTATTAGGCAGCTCTTCAGATAAGATCACTGACACTTTATAGGTCATTGGAGGAACAAGAGAAGTTGACACTTAGTCCTTAAAGAACAACATCTTAGAGTCACACCTCTTTTTCTGGTCACTTCTACAGTGAGGAACAGAAGTATTTGAACACCCTGCGATTTTGCAAGTTCTCCCACTTAGAAATCATGGAGGGGTCCGAAATTCACATTGTAGGTGCATTCCCACTCTGGGAGACAGAATTAAAAAAAAATTTCAGGAAATCACATTGTATGATTTTTAAAGAATTTATTTGTCTTGCACTGCTGAACATAAGTATTTGAACACCTGAGAAACAGCAAGAATTCTGGCGCTCAAAGACCTGTTACTGTGCCTTGAAAAAGTCCACCTCTACTCCACTCATTAATCTAAATTAGTAGCACCTGTCTGAGCTCTTTAAAGACACCTGTCCACCCCACAGTCAGTCAGACGCCAACTACTACCATGGGCAAGACCAAAGAGCTGTCAAAAGACACCAGAGACAAAATTGTGGACCTCCACAAGGCTGGAAAGGGCTACGGGGCAATTGCCAAGCAGCTTGGTGAAAACAGATCAACTGTTGGAGCAATTGTTAGAAAATGGAAGAGGCTAAAGACGACTGTCAATCTCCCTCGGACTGGGGCGCCATGCAAGATCTCACCTCGTGGGGTATCACTGATGATAAGAAAGGTGAGGAATCAGCCCAGAACTACAAGGGAGGAGCTGGTCAATGACATGAAGAGAGCTGGGACCACAGTTTCAAAGGTCACTGTCGGTAGAACACTACGCCGTCATGGTTTCAAATCATGCATTGCACAGAAGGTTCCCCTGCTCAAGTCATCACATGTCCAGGCCCGTCTGAAGTTTGCCAAAGACCATCTGGATGATCCAGAGGAGGCATGGGAGAAAGTCATGTGGTCAGATGAGACCAAAGTAGAACTTTTTGGTCTAAACTTCACTCGTCGTGTTGGGAGGGAAAAGAAGGATGAGTTGCATCCCAAGAACACCATCCCTACTGTGAAGCATGGGGGTAGTAACATCATACTTTGGGGGTGCTTTTCTGCGAAGGGGACAGGACATCTGCACTGTATTAAGGAGAGGATGAATGGGGCCATTTATGGTGAGATTTTGAGCAACAACCTCCTTCCCTCAGTCAGAGCATTGAAGATGGGTCGTGGCTGGGTCTTCCAACATGACAACGACCCGAAGCACACAGCCAGGATAACCAAGGAGTGGCTCCGTAAGAAGCATATCAAGGTTCTGGAGTGGCCTAGTAGAGGTGGACTTTTTCAAGGCACAGTAACAGGTCTTTGAGAGCCAGAATTCTTGCTGTTTCTCAGGTGTTCAAATACTTATGTTCAGCAGTGAAAGACAAATAAATTCTTTAAAAATCATACAATGTGATTTCCTGAAATTTTTTTTATAATTCTGTCTCTCAGAGTGGGAATGCACCTACAATGTGAATTTCAGACCCCTCCATGATTTCTAAGTGGGAGAACTTGCAAAATCGCAGGGTGTTCAAATACTTCTGTTCCTCACTGTAGGATGATGCCCGTCCATCCTTACTTTGACTAGATTTCCATGAGATCACTCTTAAGCTTAACACCTGTGCGGCTAAAGGACAAAGTGTCAGAGAAAGGCTGGAGCTGCTGAACTGTATGCATTTGTGTCATACGCTGGACTCATGTCATAAGCTGGTGGCTTATAGAGGCAGATCTTTTGGCAGGTACACCAAATGTGAACATAATAAAAGCAGAAAAAAGCATGATGAGCAGTGTGGAGGTCTTCAGACCTAGATGAAGAGGGTTTGGGTTTTTTTTTTCTCTTCAGTCAGTGCATGCAGGGTGGGACTGAAGGGATGAAGAGTTAGGATGAAGCAAATAGTGCTAACTCTCACTAAGCCTCCTGGATCCTCTTTGGTCCCTCTCCACATGACATGGCTATCCTTCTTTGAGTCAATCGCTTCCTCCACCTTGGGTCCTTGGATGCTGGCCAGAGAAACAGAGGACAGACAGAGAAAGGAAGAGCAAGGTGGAGGTGCAAATTGTGTCATGATTAGAGCTGGTGGGGAAGGTAGAGAAAATAAATCTGGACAGATGGAGAGTGTGTGATAAAAGAAACAAGGGGAGATATGAAAGAGTCAGAGATGAAATGTGAGACAACCATGAACAGTAGTTTATTTTCAACAGAAAATAAAGGACAAAGAACCTAAGAGTGAGCCATTCACAGTTAATAGCTCTGTTGTGTTATTTTTTTTCTAATTGTAGCTTGCATGCCTGCCTGCGTCTGGCTGTGTGTGTGTGTCTGTGTATATGTGTCATGTGCACATGTGTGTGTTATTTTTATCCATGCCTGCCTTGCTGATGGGCTGCCACCCCGGCTTGTCCCGGAAGGCTGCCAGCTCGGTCGGATTGGGGATTAACCCCGGGATAATGGCCTTGATGCCCAGTTGAGTGGAAGCAAAGCTGTTTAAAAAATATTGGCTGCCTGAGCCACTCTCCTCTTTCTTCCTGTCTCCCTCTCGTTCTCTCCTCGGTGTCTATATTCCTAGCCTTTTTGTCTCTGTGATTCTGCTCTATCAGTTTTCTCTGTTTTTCACTCTTCTTCACCTCTCTTGTTCTCCAGCTCTGCCTTCCTTTTCTTACTTTTCACGTCGCTCCATTTCTGGGTAACCTCATTCCCTGTTCACAATGATCCCTTATAGGGCCTCATTTTGCAAATGTTCAGTAACATATTTTCCCTTGTTATATAGAAAAATGTCCACTTGCAAACAAACCAGTGTTCTTCCTGTGCCATTTTAATGTGTCATACATACAGTAGTAGCATATCATGTCAAATGTTTTCTTAATATCTTCTTCTTGAAGCTAGCATCATTTATTTCAATTTGTTTTGAAAGCTTTACATAATGCATAATTCATTCAGTGCAGACCTGCCAACCTGTTTGCCTTTTCCATAGAACTGGGCTGCTATGATGTGATAGCGCTAGTGTGCTGGTGCAAGTTACTGCTAGAAAATATGCAAAAAGGAATGTGTTGCTTTTTTAGCCTAACTGATAAAAAAATTTGTACTGTAGCTGAGGCATGAAGCTGGGATGGATGACAACATAAATGCCAACTGTTGGCTACTGAATCCCAACTTGATGTCCCCTCCTCCCTGCACTTCACATTCATTTACTTCTTCAAGCTCTGGCCAGTTTTACTGCATCCTCCCTGCTGATTTCCAACTCCAGCGCCAAGATAAGAGTCGGACTGTGAAACCGAGGGAATTCACTGCTAACAAAGGATCCTTTTAATGTAGAAATGCAACGAGCTGATCATGTAAATTGTATAGATATTAAGTCATTCTCTTTATTATTGCTCTTAAAACTTATTCAAACCTGCTGCTGGAAACAGTACTGATGAGAAAAATACAATCAAAACAAGTAAAGCTATGGGCCATAAACCCAAAACAAGCAGAAAGATGCTGAAACATCTGTAGCATTGAGAAAAACTACATTTGATACTGTAGTGACCTCTTCCAACGGTGTTTGTTTATTATCTGTGGGTTTGTCACTGCAAGTCTCCCCTAATATGAGATATGCTAATATGAAAAATGCATTAGTATAGATATGCAAAGACAAAAAAAATGGTATCATTAATCTTAAATGCACCTACATGTTCGTTTTTTTTTTGTTTTTTTTGTTTTTTTTTGTAGCACATGCACATTAGCAGAAACAATTTGGCTGCAATTTAAAAAAGTTAAAAAAAAAAAAAAAAACTGTCAGTCATTATCACTTTTTATGTATCAGCTTTATTTATTTATTTATTTTACCACTCATATGAAGGCTGTGTGAACTCCTTGTTCACTCACCCACGTGCTCGTCTAGCCGTCATTTTATCAAATAATAATGAGCAGAATTGTTAGGCTGCATCTGTTGTCCAGAGAGCTACAGTTTGAATATAGAATGATTCGTTGAGACCGGCAGATTTGCAAGCAGCACACTGGCCACTAAATGATAATTTTGCCTGTCCAATTGGAAATCCCTTAATTCAGAAAATATAACAGCAAGTATATGAATCTGCTCGGGTAGTGCTGACATGCCCATGAAGGACCCTGCAGGACCTTGTACCTTGCAAGAATGTTAACAAGGAATGAATCAACAGACAGGTTTTGCCAAAGAGAGTGTGCTCCATGTGAATTTTAGCCGCTAAAATATGTTGTGTAATCATGTATTATCACCCTGTGCGAATGTTTCACATGTACATCTTCATCCAGTGAGATGTCTGAATACCTTGTGAAATCACAACATAGGCCCAGTGTGAAAGCTGTTAAACCCAGCACAAAGAAAGTATCTGTCTGCCTTTTGATCCGGAAGGACCTTACACCCGTCTCTTCTCGGCCCTGTGCGGTCAAGGTGGCAGAAAAGAGGCTTGAAGGGACAGGCTGCATTAGGAGAAAGACAAGAAGGAGAGAGCCCCGGTCTCTCACTCCATCACACGTCTCATCTCATCTGTCTGGGGCCTAAAGTGACTTTTCTATGATGCGACCGGGACAAACAGGGTGTGATGCCATGACGGCTCTGCTGAGATGTGACCATGCTTTTTTTTTTTTTAATTCTTGCACGTGGCTGTGTATTTAGGGGCAGGGGCTGGGTGTGGGTGTGTTTTGAGGGGAACACGGCTCTGGATTGTGTGCGTTTGGTACCATGGAGCGTGGGTTAAGGGGGACGGTCACTTTTAATTTGGCCTCAGAAGGGCGACGGACTCGGAGCTCCGTTGGCATGCTTTACTGAAACTATCATCTCTGACCACAAATAAGTGCTCACAGACTGTCAGCCTGCCTTTTGATGTCTTCTTCTATGCTTTTTTTTTTTTTTTTTATTTCATTTTGGAATGAAAAGCTTTTTTTTTCTGTTCTGTGACATCCTGAAAGCAGGCTTTAGTTTCTTCAGCCTTGGTGAGACTGCTAATGCTTTGGGTGAGACACAAATGTCTCTGCCTTCTTTCTTTAGTTGATTGTGTGACAAGCTCATTT
Source organism: Monopterus albus (assembly GCF_001952655.1). Taxonomy (NCBI): domain Eukaryota; kingdom Metazoa; phylum Chordata; class Actinopteri; order Synbranchiformes; family Synbranchidae; genus Monopterus; species Monopterus albus. The sequence goes on along the minus strand of NW_018127971.1, from coordinate 707,175 downwards.
TACCTTACTTTCCTAAGTGTATATTTGGGAAAAAAAAGGTGTGCTGTAAATCAAGGCTGTACTCACATGATAGAGGGAGTGGGTTTTGGTGCTGCTGATGGTCTAAGCTCCTGGGATAAGATGGAGAAGCTCTTGGAAGGAGTGAAAAGCCAGGGTGAACACTGGAGAATTGCTGTTTCTGTACTGCAGTCGGGGTAGCACTGGGATTGGTTCCTATGGAAATGGGGTCTTTGATTGGAGGGAATCAGACACGATGATATTTAGCTAGGCAAACAAAGTTTAGAGGTCAAAGCACAGTCCTTTAAAGTTCCTCTTCTCTGCCTAACTACTAACTCAGAATGTCTGTTGAAGCAATAAATCTGATTAGACCTCTCCCTCTTTGTTTCTATCAGCCTGTTGTTGTTGTTGTTTAACCCTCCACTGAGCATTGTTTTTTAATTTGAGGCACCATTTAACATGTATTTAGGTGCAGTCCTAGCCACACGTTCACATCACATACGCACAAACTAACACTTGGTTAAAAAACTTTAGTACTCACTCAGAAACACAGCCTCCTGTATCAGAGCGCGGCACCACACTGACATTATCATTAGTGCTTTGGATGTGCTTTACCACGCAGAATGGAAAGTTGCCCTGATGAACTTTAGTCCCAGTTACCAGACTTTATTCACACACACTGGGTTATATGCTTATAGATGGTATTAAATTTTTGAGGGTTTATAAAACTACATTAAATTAAGGGCACCTAAATTACAATACAACATTTTCTCACTTCTATTAGTGGGTATCCATGCAAATACGTCTGAGATATATGTCCGATATTTCTGCTTCCACCCCATTAAACTCGAGGTGAATGGACTTCTGCTAGGACTGCAAGTAATTATTTTCATCACTGATTATTTGATTAATCTGGAAATGTATACAGATTAATCATTTTGTCTATGAAAGGTGAAAGAAAAGTGAGAAATGCCTGTTGGAATTTGTGATGTCTTACAAAGTTGTTTTTTGTAATACGACCCTTTAATGCATCGCTGTAGCTGACATTAGCATGTTGCTCATTTGCTTGTGTGCTTGTAAGTGGTGTTCCTCACTGATACTAGGAACTTGAAAATGGTAACAGATGGAAATGGAGAGTTGGAGATGCATGAATGCTACACTCGAGCCACGGCAGTCTTATACCAGCTGCTGATTTGATATATCTGGCTTTCCTTCACTGCTCCCTCTGTGCTACAGTGCATGGTCACTGCTGACCAGTGTGTGCTGTACAGTGACCCTGTATTCCACCATTCACATTGGCTCGAAGAAATGAAAAATAACAGGGTATTGAGGTATTTATCAGTGAATAAATAACTTTATTTTATGTGCCTCAGAGAGGGGGACCTATCTTATAGATTGGCCTACACAATTGAATATGCCAGTGGCCCTGAGAGCAGAAGAGCAGAGAAAGAAGGAAAGGGAGTTACTGCGTCTTTAAAACCGCTCGTTTTGCCTCTAAAGGTGAGTGGTGAAGACTCTCAATACTTCATCAGGGCAACACAGACAAGAAAGATAGATTATCTCAAAGTTATACTGCCAATACATTTTTTTGTATTAAGAAATAAATGAGCTAGAGGATAAAAACCTTTGCATCAAAACGTTCCTGCCTCCTCACAATTCTTTCAATGACTTAAAGGAAGCATGGTCAAAGTGAAAGGTTCTGAGTCAGCCGTGCATTGATCAGATGTGGGATGCTTTTTTTTTTTCTTGAACAAGAGAGCCTTTAGCAGTTGTCACATCACTCCATCCACTCGTCCACTGCCATTCATAGGAGGTGTGTTTGTCCAAGTGGATTTATCTGATCTTACAAGCCATCAGGTTGAGCAGAGCTTTGCTAAACATGACCTGAAGTGTGCCGGCCCCCGAGCAAACGCTGCTGTCACCTTGGCCAACCCGAGCTGTCATCTCTCGGAATGGCCCATGAGAGCTGACAGCCGTGGCGTTCCCAAAACAAATCACTGCTGTGTTTGGTAACACCCTGCGTCCCCACGATTTAGCCCTAACCGAGACAAGAACAGGAGCGGCGGCTGCTAATGCTTTGGCTAATGCACTGCCTGACTTTGTGTGTGTGTTCATCTTCTGTTTCTTCTTTTTGTGTGTTTTAGTAGGTTTGTCTTTGCTAGGGCATATGTGGGCTTTCTCTCAAGTTGAATAGTTGAGCAATGTTCACATCTCCCTTTGTCACCATCTGCCTTCCTTTAGCTGTGGCCTTCACTTGTATCCCTTCTGTCTTGTGTGAACTCAAAATGTTATTTAACCTGTACAAAAAAAAAAAAAAAAAAAATACAGGCAGTAATGGTTTATCTACACTCAAGTCAAAATCCACTTATATTTTAGTTCAATATTTGTGAGGTCAAAAGTAAAGATGCTTTATAGACTAATGGATTGTAAAATTTCAAATCTTTCTCATGCTTTTATTTTGCAAGAGCAACAATACACCATTGTCCCTGTAACATCACTATACATCAGTGGATTCTGCCAGTGAATAGTGAAAGTGGGACCTACATTCGGCAGCTTGACAAATGGCCATTACGGGTCTGTTCTCTGTAGTTTTCAGAAAAACTTTGTGCGCACAACCTCGACTGAACTATGCGAGATTAGAAACACTGAGGTGAAAGGTCCAGAGTGAATTTTTGTCTCATCTAGACAATAGTCACACTTGCGATGAGATGAAAAAAAATTAAGAAAATGAGGCAGTGTTTATTGATAAATTTAAGTGGTCTGTACTAAATGAGGTGTTTTTCTCCCTCTCAGCTGTTTTGATAAAGTGCTATGCTTTTTAACTGACATTTTTAATGAGCGTAGACACACTCTGTCACACACACCCACACCCACACACACACACATGAACCTGTCAGACATGGTTTAAACACAGGTTTTAGACTATTTGTTATTGGGCTGTTTTTAGACATCAAACTGCTGCAGATGAGATGTGGTTTCTATTGATGTCATTGTTTTTATGTTGCAGTCATTACTGAGATATTCTTACTCCAGCTTGTCTTTAAAGAAGTGTTGCAGCTACATTTGCTTATTGAATGTACACACACACATTCAAATGAAACCATTGTTTTAAGAAAGGGGTTGGTATAATACTGTGGCTATGTCCATGTTTATGTAGGAACTTAAAGGAGAAATGTCTGAATAAGTTGCCTGAACTCATGCTATTTTTCCTAGATTTCATTACTCCGGTATCTTTCTGCTCCTGTACATTCAGTTGTTCAGTATACTTAAAATAGTTTGATGTGCCCTTTTGATTTCATGTCATTCTTTTTGCATTTCCCAGCAGACATTTGGAGGAGAGGTTTTGTTCAGCTACACAGATGAACAACAGGAAGGAGGACATGGAGATCTCATCTCACTACCGTCAGCTCCTCAGAGAGCTCAATGAACAGAGGCAGCACGGCATCCTCTGCGACGCCTGTGTCATTGTGGATGGAAAGATCTTCAAGGCCCATAAGAACGTCCTCCTGGGCTCCTCACGCTACTTCAAGACTCTTTACTGCCAGGTAAGGGACTGCTACACTGGGGGAATCAGGGCAGGATATTTGGTCATCTACCTGTTTTTCTCTCTTATTTAATTTTTTGTGTGTTGATGCCATAAGCAATGCCATAAATAGTCTAAATAAACAAGACAATGCTGCTGTGAATACTCCTTCTCTTCTCCCTTCAGGTTAAAAAAGGGGCAGAACCTCACCACCAGACCACTGTCACTCACCTGGACATCGTCACGGCGACAGGCTTCAAAGCCATCCTGGACTTCATGTACTCTGCACACCTTGCTCTCACCAGTAAGAACGTGATTGAGGTCATGTCAGCTGCCAGCTACCTGCAGATGACAGACATTGTCCAGGCCTGCCACAGCTTCATCAAGGCTGCGCTGGACATCAGCATCCGCTCTGAAATGGCTGATGAGCTGGCTGACTTTGAAATGGGAGCTGTTGCGGCTGCTGGCATTGGTGGTGGAGGTGGAGGAGGAGTTGCTCTAGCGGGAGCAGGGGGTGTTGCAGGAGGAGCAGGTTTAGGAGGAGGAGGGGGAGGGATAGTAGGCATGGCTTCTGAAGCCCTGGCCTCTATCATGTCTGGTCGCAGCACCTCTCCTTGGCTGGCTCGCCGCACCAGCCCGGCCAACTCTTCTGGGGACTCGGCCCTCGCCCGCTGCCATGAGGGAGGCAGCACGTATGGCAAGGAGGACCAAGACCCCCCCAAGAGCCATGAGAGCCAGGAGGAAGCTTTGCACGACTCCCAACCTGCCTGGCCGCATGACTACAGGCCTGTCACTGTCAAAGAGGAACAGGTGTCCCCCGCCTCCTCCTCTCATCCCCGGGACACTCTCAGGGGGGCAGCTCAGAGCCAGGGAGAGCAAGGGCTGGGGGCCACTGCTGGAGGAGGTGGAGAGGGACCCTGGCCACCAATGTCAGGGTCAGGGCGAAGGAAGAACAGGAAGAACAAGGACACGGTCAGACATATTACCCAGCAGGCTGAGAGGAACTGGGACAGAGAGCGGGACAGGGAGAGAGACAGGGACAGTAGACCTGGATCTCCTCTGCCCTCCATGCTGGCTGTAGCTGGATGGAACTACAGTGGACAGGACATCCCGGGTAAGGCTGCCAAACCCACTTCTTATACTGTTTACTGTCTCCAGACTTAAGTGGAAAGTGCCCCTGCATATTTTTAAGTAATACATGTATAGACAAAACTGTAACAAAACAGTAGATTTGGGTCATCAGCAGCCACAAATAAAGTACACCCTGTGTTTTCAGGTCCAAATATTGTTGATTTGTTGGACAGATTAAAGTACACCTTCTAACCAGTAGAGCAGCAGTAGTTCTGTGAAACTGATCAAACTCTTTGTTGAATTCTGTGTGGATATTTCAGTGCATGTCTGCCATCCACACAGTTTGCTAGTATAAACGACCTCTTTTCCTCCTCCGGGGTTGACATTAGCGAGCTTCTACACTTAGCGTGTTGGGCCTAAAATGATGATCTCAAATCTTGGAGGTGTCAGGTGAAGCCTGGGTAAATGCAAATGGTTATTACATTCCTCTTTTTCCTGCATTTTATGGAACACACACTCCCACATAAACAAGCAAATGCATACAAAAACACACTGAAGATTCATTTTGTGAAAGCCTCTCTTGATCCTGAGTCTTACAGAATTGTTTAGTGAATTATTTTACACATAAACTAATACATAAAAACACTTGCCTATGTTTGTGTGTTTGTGTGTCTGTGTGTGCGCTGTGGGGCCCAAGGCGTCGATAGGTAGATCATTAAAAGTAAGAGAAGCTAATCCTGGGCGCATTAAGGGAGTTGGCTGTAAAATGGGCACACACGTCGCGCAGCGAAAGAAAACAGGATAATTGAATTGACCTGGGTCACTGCACGGATTACCAGCGCGTCCTCACCATCCCAGGCTCCTCCCTCTCTCTCTGGGGTTTAGGGAAGCACCTTTGAGAAAGTGTGAGTGGAGGAAAAAGGGAGAGAGCTTGGGCAATGAGGGGGGTAATGGGGGAGACAAAAAAAAGGAAAGGCAGAGAGCACAGAGCATCTATACAGGCTTATGAGAGCTTGTCTGTTTAGCTCAAAGTCTTGCAAGAGTCCCAGATTTTGTGACCTGCAGTCAGACCTTATAACAGTGCCCAAGTACTTTGTGCTGAGCTTCAGTCACACACACATACATACACTCAGTTGCATGCTTTGGTACTATGGTAGAAGATGAAGTTTAAGCCTGGCTATGGTGAAGCAGTCATTACTGAGAGAGGTGTTTCCTCACCTAAAGGTTAGAGGAAGTCTAGTGTTGCTGCTGGTGTAGACTCACCTGGTTCCAGCCAGAAAGACACAATTTATCCCACATTCAAATGAGGTTCAGCACAGGGCTCACAATGGAGAGAGCTGGGGAAGGAGGAAATGAGAGTCTTTGTATCCTGAGATTATCAACTATTTGGGCTGGCCTTACCATTTAGCAGTAAAATATCATGCTCGCAGTGGACTGACATTATGTTTAAAAGTAGTCCTATGTGACAGACTGGATGTATTTCACCGTGGTGTGTCCATTCAGTTTGTAGGAGGTGGAATCTGTGTGTCGAGCGAAGGTTGTGGGGATAGTTGAACAGGTTTAGTCAGGTCACTATCACCCTGGGAGGGAGATGGTGTGATATTTTGTTCATGGGAATGCTTTTCTACTTTTACCACGGAGTGTCTGTTAGTTTTTACAGTGAAAAACCTGTGAGGACATTTGCAGTGTCAGGGTCAAAAATACACAGGCTCTCTATAGGCTTAGGAGAATTTGTCTGCTTAAGTCTCCTTAAGTCCAGGATTTTGTCACCTGTAGTAGAAAATCCAAAGCAGATCCACTGCAAAGGCATAAGAAAGGGTCAACAAATTAGAAAGTGATTCCACAGCATTGCACGGTCGGCCAGAAAAGAGAGATGTACGACACAATGCATATTACAATAATTCTGTCTAATAATAGCTATATAACATATAAAAGAACTTGAAAGTGAATAAAAACAAACTTAGTAAACAAATATAAAAATTACAATATAACTGTGATCTCTCCAAATAGAACGAGCCCTGACTTCATGGTGTGTATAATGGCAAAGCTTATTATTTGATTCATTAGGCGATGAAATGCATTCATCTCTCATTCATTACTTTACTATTACTTTAGCTTTGTGAGACAAGTGTGTCTAGCAAACAGTGACCTACGCAGATCAGAGTAAAACAAAAAAATCTTGAGACGCCAGAACTTGCAGCGTTCGCTTGATAAATGATGTAAATGATTTATCCACTAAATACAAAACAAGCTATTTAAGTGTCTGCTGAAAATGTTCGACATCCTGAGTTGTCACAGCAGGAGAAGCGCACGTGTAAACAATAAGACTAACAGTGGTCCGGATCCATTAAGTGCCCCAGTAAGCCAGCAGCCACACAATATCAGACACACCTAATCAGATGCAGCCATCATTGATGTTATTAATTACACCTGTGCCTTTCCTGCAGTGCGCCATGTCAAGATGGCTGCTGTGAGTCAGCTCTCTTATTCATTAATCAGCACTATAATGAGTTCCTTTTGTTTAGGGTCAGCAGTTTGGGGTTATTTCTAAAATGACATGGCTGTTGCTGTGTGGTGAGGCTGTTGTACCATGAAGCCCAGTTGTTGGTTTCCATGAAGGGTTATGGTAGGTATAAAGGAGAAAGGGCACCTTCAGTCTGAGATTAGCTTAATTGCTTCATTCCTTATTGATGAGAAGTGCCTAGGCAAACACACACATCTCGCTCTCTGTCATTCAGCTGTGATCAGTGTATGTGCTTTACTATTAGAAATGCTTATGCTACATATAACACAGGGGCTGCCTGACAGGATTTTGCTGGATTATTTTGTAATATAGGGATAATGTAAAGATTCAGTGTATTAGCCATTTCAAAGCATTTGTATGAATATCTCGTGTGCCTGTGTTGACATAAAACGCTGCAGGAATTAGGATTTGTTTTCTTTAGATCCCCTTCCCTTGCAAACATCTGCTGTGTTCACTTGATGTCATTATTGAGACCACAAAGCGCCCAACTACTTCTTCTCCCTCTCTTGTTAATGCTTGATCTCACTCTCTCTTCTTACACTCACCTTGTCTGCTGACACAAATTTTACATCTGAATTAGGAAGAGAAAAAAAGCAGCACTGCTTGCAATCCAGTGATCACGTGCATATATTTTAATAAGGGACCGCTGCACTCTATTAGAAGTGACAATTTTGAGGAGGAGAGTTTAAAATAGTCTCTGTTTCGCCTGACTGCTTATGTTGTACACCTTTAAATAATTATCTGAAGTTATTTTTAGTTTGGCCCCGCTGCTTCTTCCAGACCTGGATTAAAAGCACCTGCCGATCAAAGAGAGAGTGGTTTAAAAATTGCAGTTAAGCTTGGGTAGATTCATCTTTGATGCATAGTGTCACATTTTATTTTTGTAATCCATGTAGTGCTGAAAGTTGATTCTCAATTTGGTCGATTAGCAAGAAAGTTAAACTGTCAACAGTTTTGACAGTTGATGATTTATCAGTCACTTATCAAGCAAAATTGTCAAACCTCTGCTGGTTTCAGCTTATCAAATATGAGGTTACTTCCTTTTATTTTGTTTAAATTGAAATGGAATATGTTTTTTTGTTGGGATTTTGACTGTGCAACACAAGCATTAGTAAACTGAGATGAGTATTTTTCAGTATTTTCAGATATTTTATAGACTAAACAATAAATCAGGGGATTAAAATGTAATCATTAGGCTAACTGATGAAGAAATCAGTTAGCAATTGGTTACATTTTGATGAAATACCATAACCACCACAGAATAATTAACATCTCATATGCTGTATTGCATCCTTGCTAAGATATGCCTGTCTTTACTACCACTGTCTTGTGGTCTTTACACTTATTCACTTCCTTTCAGACTCCAGACATCTTTTCTAAAGCACAATATATTAAGGCACATGAAAGTTATGATTAAGTTTTTCTTTTTCACCTAAGAGGCTGCATCATTGAAGTTGTATTTTCTTTACATTTGATGCTGTTGGTGTTGTTTTATTAAAGTAGCAGTTGTTTTGGATGCAGAATTCTTTCCCTCTGACACCTTCACTCTCAGGCTGAGAAGAAGCCTGAGCTGGTGAAAACATGGGCTAACAATTGATTTCTTTCCTACTTCCTTTCTACATGGGGCAAACACTAACTTGATCTTTATTCCACATAATAACAGCACTGGAAATACTTTTTTTGTTTGTTTTACTTGCTAGTATTAAACACACACACACACACACACACAGTGACCTTTTGTGGCAGCTTGGGGGATTTTGGCAATCCAGTACATGGCCGGTGTGATGTGTACACACACACACACACACACACACACAGCTTAGAGCATCTGATTATGTAGACATGAACAGTTCAATCACACGTGGGCTGTTCTTTCCATTTCCCTCTAGCTGTTGCACATTGATTACATCGAAAATCTTTTTTGAAATCCAACATCTTTATCTGACTCTCTTCCTCTGTGCTCTGTGGCCATAGATTTCCCCTCGTCAACCACTAATGCACGCATTCTCACATATACCAACAGATACATAGCAGGAAAATGAAATCATTTTGACACAGAACCCTGTCGTGTTTATTCCTCTTTGCTTCAGAGTGCTGAAATTAGCACCGCATGTTTTGGCTTATTTGCGTTCAGACCTTCTTCCTCTGGAGCTCCAGAGCCTCCTGGTCCCACCTGGGACTTGCAGACAGGTGCGCTCCAAACTGCCCTCTAGTTTGCACTTTTGCATAAACTTTCTCTCCTTTTTTCTTTTTCTCCCTGCGCTACACTCCCCAAGTCTCGGCAGTCTAAAGGTGAACACTTGAAATAATGAATCGGATCCCCCTTTCGCCCCCTTCCTCTCTGTATTCCAGTTAAGACTCTCCCCATAGTATTTGCACTTCATTAAACTTGAAATAGGTTTAATATTTAAAACACCGTGAACAGATTTCAACCCCCTCACCCCACGCACACCTCTCCACTTTTTCTCTCCCTTCTCCTCGCTCCTGGTTTAATAATCTACTCTCATATTTCTCCCTAATTCACTCCTCCTTCATTAAAAACCAAAATAGATTTAATATTTCAGACTGTGTGGACTTAATTTTTAACCCCTATCTTCACGGCTTGGTGCTTGACACATTACGGGTTAGATAACTACATCGTGTTGAGGCCTCTCCCCCTGTATTTTCTCCACTCTGTCCATGCCTTTCTTGTTATTTGTGGCTCCTGTTTCATCATTCTCACTTTTTCCACAGTCAGTTTATTATCAGTTCTGTTTTTCACTGTCTTTGTACTCCAGGCCTTTCTCTGTGTCTTGCTCTGTCTCCCCCACCCCCTATTTGCTCTGCCGCTTTGTCCTCTGACTACACAGATGATTTCAGCCCTTGCCTCCCACCCTGTTGACTTCTGTGGCCTGCTCACCCCACCTTGCTCAGTTTCCCCTTATTGTGTATGAAATGTTTTTTTGTTTTGTTTTTTTTGATGGGTGACTAAAATTCTGACCCCTTTTTTCCTCATTCTGTCTCACTTTCTAATGTCAACCTCCTGTTCAGTCTCCATCAGAAAAAAAAAAGTTCCATTATTACCGTGGTAACCAGTCTTTTTCTCACCGCCTACCAGCCATCTTTGTCATATGACCTCACATCCTGCTGGACATTATGGGCAGTCCACCAGCTAAAAGCCCCTTCTCCTACTCCACCACACCATCACACCACACCACACACATACACATTCACACAATTTTTCACACTCTTGCTGTCTGTCTTTTTCTCTCACAGCACCCTCTCTCTCTCTCTCTCTCTCTCTCAGTTCTCAATACTGACACCTGCTCTATTTATAATTCTCTGGCTTTAAAAGAACCATTTTGGACAGGAAGCTGCCCCCTCCCCACTCTTGACCATGGCTTTTTTCCAAACCATCAGCACCCCCCACCTCTCCACCTCCTGCCCCTGGAACAGGATGGAGAAGGATTGCTGGGTGGAGAATTGGAGGAGGAAAAGGAGTGTGTGTGTGTGTATGTGTATGGGGGGTGGGGGGTTTAAAGATTAGCCATTCCAAACTGAGTGCACCTGGGTTGGGCCCATGTGTGTGCTTTAGTCAGCCACAGCCCACATACATATGGTACTATGTATATAAACACACCTGTATAAAATATGTGTCGCCTACAGTACAATCCCTACATTTAACATCTGTGGTTAAACTCTGTCCACAATATGTACACTCAGACACGTTTCTTGGCATCAATCATGTCTAAGAATTAAACTACCCAGAATGCAGCCTGACAGGATGTCCTGTTGGCATGGTGCAGGGGTGGGTGGGTCACTAGGTTTCTGTGGTTGAACATTAACAGCAACACCCCCACAGTTGAAACCCCACACACACCATTAACACACTTCAAACTCCATCACATACCCCAGATGTCTTTACACAGATCTATTAATGGTTGTGGATAACTTGGTAGATAAAACGCACACACTGACATACACACGCGCCATAGGTTCAGGCGTGAGACCACACATCCTCTTTGACTCAGATGTTTATTCTAATGCCCAATTCCATCTTTAAAAGAGGATGATACTTGGGTGCTATGGACCATTTCCCTTGCTTCCTTTCCAAAGCACACTTTTCTTACTGGGGCCCCCAGCACCCCACACTTCACATGGGAAAAAAAAGGCTCACATTAATGGATTTTGTCATTTCTATTTTTATAATCTTTGGGAACTGTATTGGAGTACATGTTGTGATATTGGCAGCATTAAAAGTCTGCCGAATTAGCTATTGGTGGTTCCTATTTGCTGTGCATCCTTGGATGTATAAGATGCCTAACACGAAATTACTTCAATGCTAAAGAAGAAGACTTTAAAATGGGATAATTCCCGGGCAACTTCTGGACTGGAAGGAGCATCTTTTCTTTGTCATTTCTGGACAGATTTATGGAGGTTTATTTGCAATGGACAGATTAAATTATATCCCTAGAAGGTGTAACTCTCACTGGGTCTGAAAATATGTGTATTGTGCCTGTGCTCAGATTTGACTGACTTATGTCTCCAAGAAGTATGAAATTTAATGGAGATTTTATTCTGAAGTTTAGGAGCGGGGCACACCCACAACCCCCCCAACCCATCTAGGACTGCTTCAAAGAGTCATCAGATAAATCTGAAGATACTAACAGGATAGGATCTATTTACTGGATAACTTTAATTATTCTGATAAAACAGTCTGAGAAGGAAGAACCAGTTTGTGGCTGAACTGCTCACAACTAGTCAACAATGGGCCTAACTAGTGAGCTAGGCTTCCTCCTCCTGCTCCTCTTCAATGAGAGGTTCATGACAGAGCTTTTCTTTTGGAGATATGAGATGGAGATGTGATTTGAGCTATAGGATGCCTCTCTCTTTTCTCCTCCAGTGATTTGATAGCTAGTAATGGGCCCTGTAGTCATTGGACTGGCAGCAATGGCTTGTGTGTTACACTGTACCCAGCATCCTCCAAGAGTTGGTTGAGCAGAAGCAGCCAGGATACTGAGTCTAGTAAAGTGTGTGAACATGTATGTGAGAGACATGTACACACTGGCAGAATGACTGACAGGCAGAAGCAGAAACTGTAACTTTCATGAAGAGTTTAACCTTAACAAATGCTTCATAGAAAGCTCATGCCTAGATCTGTGCTGTCTTTCTCTCTCTCTCATTTGCAGTCAACCTGAAGTTCCTCTTCCTTAATCTGTTTATTTTAGAAAGGTGCCTTTTGTTCTATTTACCGTACCCACTCCCTCAGCGGCCTCTACCCCCATCAGACCAGTTGTAAAAGGGGAACGAGGGGGGAGGAGGAGGGAGAGAGGGAGGGGAGGTGCATGATGTTTGGACAAACGGACAACCCGAACAGGATATAGAGGTCTAGAACCTGTGGGTGTGTCGGTTTGGCTGAGGCACAGCTCGCACACAAACACACACAATTGTAGGAGTGTTCCCGCTGGAGGGCAAAGTCTCCCTTCCTCTTACATGTTCATTCTCTTCTTTCCCTCCTTCTCTTCATTCCCTCTTTCCACTGTTACAGCCCTCCACACCTCCTTGCTTTCTCTTTATCTGTCATCCCTCATTCCTTCTCTTGTGACAACCCCCCCCTTTTGAAAAGAGGAAAAAAGTGTTAAAGATACAGAAGAGTTGGCCAACAGCAATGAGAAACTAGGAGGGAGAGGCCAAAATCACCACAGGGGACAATTATGACTTGGGCTGTGTACATACATGTGGGTGTGGCTCTTTTTGGGTTTGATAGTTACAGAGAGTATGAAAGCAGTCCTGGAAGACGCACTTTGTCCTTCACAACTATTTGTCCCCTCCTTCTCTTCTCTATCCCTACTTCCCTCCGTCTGTTTGGACCTTCCTTTCCAACCCGTCAATTCATGCTCTCACTTCTGTTTTCACTCAGCTTGTACACTGGAGCTATGGCAGCTTGTTGTATACAGTAGTGTGTCTGTGTGTGACTTCACACTGGGTATATGGATGTCAAATAAAGACAGGACTGTGGGCTCAGCTTCCTCCTCATCAGTAGGATTTGTGTCTGTTTGTTGTGCAAAACAGTTTTCAGGTTTTGATCCAAAAGTAAGAAACTGACTTATAATCACATTGATGTTTGTAATAAACCCTATCACTATAAAACTCAGGCCTGCAATACGACTACTCTTATATACTCCAGCCACAGCATGCAAGGCACAGCTTCCTCTGATCTACTTGATCTCCTCGCCTTACGCTCTTTCTCTCTTCAGCCCCTACCGCTATTTCTCATGAATCAGAATCTCTGCATCTAAAATGGGTCACAAACTTATTTCAGGTGGGACCTCCCACAACAGGTACCTTTTTTTATAAACACAAATTCCCTAGTTGAGGCTATGGCTGAATAAAACTGTTTCTTTTGAGTGTGTGTGTGTGTGTGTGTGTATGAAAGCATAAGAGATAGATAGTGAGAGAGAGAGAGAGAGTGTGTGTGTGTGTGTGCATGTTTATATGGTGTAATTGTCTGTGACCCTGGCAGGTTTTTTTTTTTTTTTTTTTTTTGTTTATTTGTGGTTAGACTGTTTGGCCTTCCCATAGTTCCCCTGGCCTCAGAGACATCCAGCTTCAAGGTTTAGTGTGTGTTTCTGTGTGTAGATGTTTGTGTGTGTTGTACAGGAGGGGAGAAAGGGAGCAATGGGAGTTACTGTAGAGGTGATAGCACAGGACACCCAGACCCCTCTCCCCCTTTGTTTGCCTCTGTTCAGGCTTTGATAAGGGGAGCCAAAGTCTTTGAGGGTTAGGGATTTCTGTCTGGCACATGCACACACATACACAGAGAAACACACTCACTGGGATCCGCCCACTCTGCATTCCTGTGTCCGACTAAGGAAGCAGCCTAGCCATCTTCCCCTCCACTCCCAAATTATCCCATTCTCCTAAAGTCACTGCATACTTATCACACGCCTCTCTACCTCTCTCTTCCATTCTGACTCATACATACCTACCATGTGTTGTCCTCACTATCCTTGCACTGAGCACTCAGTAAAGCAGCACATCTAATCATCCAGTCTGAATGTTTTATTGGAGCACATGAAGAAGAGCTGCCAGTACAGTGAGATAATGTCACCTTTTGCAGTGCAAATCATGTTCAAAATGTGTCCTTGTATCGTTTTCCATAATATCTCTGATGTGATCTGTCACTTGTTAGAAAAACAGAGACATTAATTCATTGTTTTCTGCAGATATTTTAGGAAAAATAGTATAATTTCTAGTATTTCTACTCATCTGTCACTCTGTCACCGGGGGTTTTTTAAACTCTCATAGCTCACCTTTTTCAGTTTTTTGCCCTTTGAGATGAGCTTGAGTTTGAGCTGTTATATACTTTCATTTCATTCCCCCATTTCTCCCCTTCACCCTTTTATCATGCCATCTTTTGTCTCCCTCCCATTTTGCTATCTGATTCTGTTAATAACTTTTGCCCCTCTTTCCATGCCTTCCCCTCTGCCTCCCTCCCATCCTCCCTCTATTCCTCGCTCCCTTTCAGGGGGAGTGTTACAAGGGTTAGGAAGGGGTCATGTGGTCTCATGCTGCCCTTCTCTCTAATGGCTTCTTAATGAGAGAGGGACAGAGGAGCTGGGAGTGGAGCAGTTTTGAGAAGCAGGGTGATATCTGCAGTTCTACTGCACTAACTCTCCCTGTTTGTGTGTGTGTGCATGCGCACCATTGCATGTCTGTGTGAAACTGTGTGTATTGTATGCGTGTACACATGCCTGCACTATTTGACTGACCCCTTGCTCCATTTTGAGCCCTTTCCTAGCTCTGTGTTCCTCTCCGGGGAAAGAGGAAATGACACGTTTGTAGCCTTGAATAAGAGCAGCAGCACTGTCCACTGGGTTTGGCTCAGGGGTGGGCAGGAGATGTTGTGGAGGTGAGAGAGGAGAAGGGGGGTGTGGAGAGGGGAGGTGGGGTAGCCTGCTCTTTAATTTGCACAGCTTCTGCTGAGTTGATCATATGCAATTAATCTCAATGGTTCAGCTTTGCTGCAGTAAAAAAGGAGAAGATGAACACAATCTCCCAGACTATGCAGGCATCCCTCATTTTGGTCAGCACCTCTGTCTACACAGTGTGAGTTTTACTGTTTTAACCACTTATACTCTTATCATATCCATACAGAGATCTGATCTGTGGCAGTTTTGTCTCTACATGATTTTCCCCTGTAGAACAGTTTGGTGTCCATAACAAGTTTTGGTTTTGCAGATGCTGTTCTAAAATCCCCACCTCCACTATCTCTGTCCAGTTTTCAGTGTCTTTGAAAAGGTTTCTATGAGTCCTGAGCTCATGAAATATACCAATCACTTACAGAGATTAATAAAGTTTTAAATATAGTGAAAATTAAAAAAATAACAAAATAAAACTTGGACTTAAATGATAAGCTCCATGTTGGCTGCAGTGCCAGAACTCTGATTATGGAATTAGAGCTGCATCAAGGCCAGTCTTCTATTTCGGTGGCATCTTCACAGGCTTTGGACTGCTCAGAGGCTCATGGAGTGTACGAGGCTGAAGGTCCAGATATACCCTGCCTTGGTCTTGACATCTGTCCAAATTTTATCAGCTCAAGAATGCCACTGATCCACTAACACTAAGCTTACAGCTTGCACAGGTTTGGCTCCCTCATCTACAGCTCATCTGGCTCAACTCTTTCCTATGTACAACCCTTTGCTCTAGACCCTCAGTTTGATCCACATGTCTGTGCACAACAAACACACTGACCCGTTCTTTCACTCTCCTTTTCTGCTCAGCCTCTCTGCCAGTTTTCCATCTCCCTCTATCTCCCTCGCCATTGCTTTTCCTCTCCATGGCACTGTACTCCTCCCATGCTGAGGCCAGAGCTCTCTCCATTGTTGGAGGCAGGTTGCCAAGGATACAAGCACAGAGAGGCACAGTCTTAATGTTATGAGATGGGAGAGATGAGCAGAGAGAGGGGAGAGGGGCAATAGTCTCCGGTAGCTGGGCAGCCCAACAACACTCGTTGCTCACCAGAGAACACCCCCTGCTTCGTGCTCAGCGGCGTGTCCCTCTGTGGACAGAGCACAGCGACATATACTGCTTGTTGAGGCACCTCTTATACTGGTCAACTGTTCTCTGCTCACCTGTTGTGACTGCAATGTACATTTGCAGTGTACGAATTTGTGTTGTGTTTGTCAGGGGGCCACGCGTTGGGGGGCTCTTTTGAGCAGCTCTTCTAGCCTAGCAAGATAGCCTCAACCCATTGCCATACAAATCAATCAGGTTCTTTTGAAACAAGTGTGGTTGTTTGTAATTCTTCCAAAATTCCTGAATGTAAGAGATCACCTCACACTGCTCACTCTCAGTGCTGCGGTGTAGGAAGGCCAAGGAAATCAAACATGAAGACGATGGCAATGAAAGTCAAGCTTTATCTTGGTCACTAGTGACTTTCATCAGGGCCAAAACTTTTTCAAGCTCATTACTCCTGGGAGCAGGCTTTTTTTAAACTCAAATGGATGTAGGCACAGGCAGCAGATGCACCCATGCTTCTGTACTTCCTATATACTGGATGCCTCTACATACATGTACATGTATGTGCTCAACACATACAGTCGTGTGGTCATACTTTTTTGGCAGATGACCTCACACAGACCACTATGGCTATGCAGATTGCAGAAAGCTATGTATGTATGTATGCAGAGTACAATTTGGGTTTAAATGTTTAAAAAGTTTTACATTTCATGCAAGATAGAAGTTTAATCATATAAAATATTAATGGAATTGATCTTCCAATCCTCTCCAAAATGTCCATTTGGAAATATTTAGATTTCTGTTTGCTTGTTAAATTCATTTCCAGGGAGCAGTTAATAAGTAATTCTGGTTAGTTAGTTAGTTAGTTAGTTAGTTAGTTAGTTACCTTGAGCACCTGTGCTGGTCAGTGTGCGAAGAAGAGTGTATTAATTCACAGACCGATAACCCACAGGCTTCATGCAGCATCCCCACCCAGAGCCTTTGTCGTTTTCCTCCTCCACTTTCCATTATCCCACCTCTCAACCTCTCTCTCCCCCACCTCACCCTTCAAATACAACCCTGCACTGGGCTGAGCGGGGCTGTTGGGCTTGTGCTTGCTCACTGGTTTCTCCCCTGTGCATATAGCCAAGACACAACCTCTCTCTCAATCTCTCCATCTCTCCCTCCTTGCTTTTAACACAAAGACCTGCGTGTCTGCCTTCCTTCCCCACCCAGCATTCTTTCCCCATGTAAATGTCTCCCCCGCTCTCTCTCTCTGTCGACTTCCCTCCTACCCACCAACTCGCTCAGCCTCACCCTACCTTTCATTAGCCCACTCTTTATCTCACACACTCGCTCGGCTCACTCTATCCCCCTCCACTCTCCTATCTCTTCAGCTTTTACATTCCCTCTACTCTCTTTTTTCCTCTCTCTCCCCCCTCACTTGCTTCAGCTTTTGTTTCTGATACATCTTCATTTGTTCCTCTCTCCCTCTCTTCCCCTGCTGACCCTATTATTTTTATATTCTTTCCCTCTGCCATCACTCCCCCTCTCTTCCCTCTCTCTCTCTCTACCTCCCTCCCACTCCTCTCAGTCCCTCTAAGCTGCATTAACTCCCCAGATTACCTTGAGCCCTGCAATCCTCCATCCCCCATGCACTCACCCGCTTCTTCTTTTCCTCTCTTCCTTCACTTATTCACTTCCTCACTCAGACCACATCCACTCTAAGGCAGCTAATTTAGAAGACAAAGATATGTTTAAAATGACTTTTGACCACATTAGCAGTTGCAGGTTACTTTCATTAAGATCTGAATTCATGCTCAAACATTTCACCGATAGGTAAATGGCTAAATATCTTGTCTGTTGTCTTCTTTTGGACAGAAAACAACGAAGTTGTGCATCACTACCAACATCTAATAAAGAGTGAGACATGCATTCTGTGACCTCTTGCTCTCCGTGATCAATTATACTGTGTTTTTAATATAGCAGAACTCACATTTAGTTGTTCTCAGATGCATATTTTTCTGTTTCTGCTGGATAGCTCCCGTTTAAGCAGGTGAATTCTCCACTACTGTGCTGAGACAATCACTATTACTGTACTCTATATGATTGCAAAGTTACGGCAAGTTAAGCATAATTACTAATAACATTACTCAATGTGCAATTGGCTAAAATGAGTTACTAGAGTGTAGATTACAAGTGAAAGAATGTCTCCTGAGCTTTGACGAGACATATTGTTTTCTAAAAGCTTTGTTATCCCTATCCATGGTTAGGGCAGAGACACCAAGCCAGTGGTTGGTCATGGGCCACCATCGGGCTGTCGGTGAGCATCTGTTGGTGCTAGTCCTCCCGGTGTGTGCCACACCATTGGCACTAGTCGGTCCCTGGTGGCAGCTTTTCAGCCAGTTCGACATGTTGAATTGGCATCGGCCGGTTGGACCTCATCTATGAGAGAGAGACCACTCTGATTGGCTGATTCAGCTTAGTGAATCAATGCACAAGAAGAGAATGGTTCGAGAAAGCCCCTTCAGCCTGTCACTGTAGTACCCATGATTTCACCCATTTAATGTGGTTTCTTCTTGTTTTTTTGGGGGGTTTTGCCTCCACAACCTTCTTTCTTCTTCCACAACCAAAAGGCCGAGGGCAGAGAACAGCACTGTAACTCCTTACCTGACTAGAAGCAGCTATAAAGAACAGCTGTTCTGGACGAAAGGTGTTTTGTTTATGGCTTATACTTGTGCAGCCTAGCTCTTCTTCTTTCCCTTTATGAATGGCGAATACAGATACCGCCACTTGCTGGTTGGGGGAGTTATTTCTGTCACACAGGCACAGAACATATGTTAAACGTATGAAAGATGTTTCTGAGTGTCTAGCACTAGCCAGGCTGGCTACCATGTTAGCAGTTAGCTTTGACTGCTGTAACTGTAGGGCCAAACCACCCCTGGCTAAAACAGAAACATCTTCCTTGTCAACTTTCTCTCTCTCTCTCTCTAGTGCCGGTCATCACATCTTTATAAACTCTTCCTTGTCTATATGTTTAACTGTGTCTTGCCCACATGTAGCATTGCCATCCTAATTGGGGGGGGGCAAGCTGGAGAGGAAAGGAAGAATATTGAAATTTAGCTGCCTTACTGTAGACACAGTCTCACACGCTCACTTGCTTGCCCCCATCGTCACTACCCACCATCCCTCCCACAGCCTCTCTAACCTCCCCCTCACCTCTCCTCACTCACCCATCCACCCACACTGCATCACCCTACTGTCCACTTCTCACCCCACCACTCTTGCAATTGCTGTGCTCCTCTCCTCTCCTCCCCTCCACCCACACTCTCTCTTTTTCTCCAAGCCCCCAGCAGTACCACCATCACGATCATCTCTCTCCCTCCCTCTTCCCTGTCCTTTACCACTCTCTTCCCTCTGTCCCTCCCTCCTCTAAAACCTTCAGGCTGTGCTTGATTTATGCTTGCCCTCCCTATCCACACACATCCCACCACCACCAACAGCACCACCCGCCCTTCCCTATCTCTCCTGGAGGTTGTGGCCCTTCTAGTCCCTAAAAACAACAGAGAGAAAGAGCAAGTAAGGGAGAAAAAGACAGAGAGACCGAGAGAGGGCGAGAGAGAGAGAGAGAATAACAACCTCTTTTACTTTCCATCCTCCCTCATTTTTAACCCAGCATTTTTTTCATTCCGCTCTCCCACACTGCTTTTTAAATTGCCTCTGAATTCTTGAGCTGTTTTAGTGCCTCACTCCCCCTTCCTGGCTGAAATTACTTTTTTACCCTCTCAAACTCTGGCATGCTGAGGAAGCAAGTTCCACCTTCCCTCCCCTCTTTGTCCACTTGAGGACAAACACGCACTAATCACACATACAGCATATGGAATGGTTTGTGGGGTGGAGTGTTGGGGGGCACCTTTCGTTTTCATGTTTGGAACCATGTCGCTGTAATGTTGTGTAGACACTGCGGTGTGGAGAGGAGTCTTGTGACAGCACAGCTCTTGTAATGCCTTGTCCTTTTCAACCTCAGGCTGTCCGAGCCATTAACCAGGATGACTTGGGGCAAGGCTTCTTTCTGTGTCTTTCTCTGTCTCACTCACTCACACACACACAAAAAAGATATGCAGTGAGAGAGTCTTTCTCCTTTGTTTGCACTCCCATACTCAAACATGCACACAAACCCTACTTTCTTCTCTGACAGCTCTCTTGTGGTCGGCAAGCCTCAGTAACTCGTTGCTTAACCACCCTGGACTTGTTCTCTCCACTGTGTTTGGCTACTGTCTCTGCTGATTTGAAGGCATGGTGTGTTGTGTGTATGTGTAACTGGAGGTGTTAACGGAGTGTGTCCATCAAAAGCCAGGTCATGCGTAAGTGTGCAATTTATGTTTATTCACCCTTTTATCTATCAAAAATTCTATTTTTAGAAAATGGAAAGTCCCTCACACAGCAGTGTTTAGCTTCATTTTGAGGGGAAGGAGGCATATTTTGAGACAAACACACACACACACTTCTTGCACACAATCAGAACAGAAGATCAGAGGTCAAACACGGTCAGCTGACCCTTCCCTCCCTCTTCAGGCCTTCTCTCGCCTCCTCTTTACTGCGTCAAAGCACGCTCTTTAATAACACTACTCCCCTTTGGAAACACACACAGTTACTCAGATATACAGTGCAGCCTCCAACCACAGCACATAAAACTGTATCTTCTCTCCATTAGCTGTAACTCTCTCAATGGATGATAAATGCAGTATCCCTCTCAACACATCTGAAGTATAGTTCAACACACATCTTTTATTCCAAGGCAAGTCTTATTCCGCCTTTGCTTTTGCCCACTCAAGCACCCACATAGCTCGCAGCATCGTTCGCACACGCGCACACACACGAACAAAGAGAACCACCATTTTCACATATTTGTCTCTCCTTTTAAAAGGGGGTTTTATTTAGCATAAATGTTGAAGCCAAGGGTGGCTGGCTACCATGGCAACCAAATTAAACGGAGGATCTCTTCAGAAAGCAGAAATCTAAATTATTCGGACTCTTTTATGAAGGGGAAAATGAAAATTCTCTTCACTGTACAGAGACCACTGCACTGTAAAGGCAAAAAAATGAGGGAAAATGATGAGGAAATTTTTTTGCTGCTGTTGTTTGACCATAGTTCAAAGGCATATGCTACTGAAACTCATAGGTTGTCATGTACATTAACACTCAACATATGTGCACAAAGGAATGATGTAACCACAGCGTCTCTAAAACTCCAGATAAATCCATTGCTTCTAAAAGACAGATTTGTGTCTACAAATTCTCAGCGAAACCCGATGCACATATGATGAAATCTATAAGCTTGCATGCATGGGATTAGGTACGACTGTTTCTGGTGTAGTAAACGATTTAATCTGTGGGAACAGGATGAGGTTTAAGTAACGCACCACCTATGCCTGGTTGATAAAGCTTACATAAGTGAAGGAGGATTATATAGTATATTCCATGTATTTGGTGTGGAAGCTTGTTTGTGGCTAGCTGAATGCTAATTTCAAATATCTTGTGCTTAGTCTCGGAAATGTGGACAAATCCTCGGAAAGCAGGATACTGTATGTTGCACAGCAGAGTGTGTCAGCAGGCCAGAGGGAGCCCTTTGCTAATATCTAAAACATACAGAAATTTTACACATTTTGGTACAAGATGGAAATTGTACTGCAAGAAAATCAGGAAGCAATCACTTTTCCATAAGTTGACCAATAATCTGTACAGTGTGACTGACGCATTGTTACTGTATGACTGTGAGGAGGCCAGACATATTCCATCTGTAGTTGCATGTGTCCAGGGGATGCTGGGAAAAGTGGTCAAGGGTCATTCACTCGTTGAATGAACAGATGAGTGGAAGGAGATGGGGGTCAGAGGTGACCATCTTTTCTCTCTCTCCTTTCCTTCCTTCCCTTCCATTTGTCTGCCTCTCCTTTCTCCATTCAAGTGTATGTGTGTGTTTGTGCATGTGTGTGTTTGTTGTTGACCAACAGCAGATCTATGTTATTGATTGACTCCTGTGGCTGCTGTGCTGCCCACTGAAGGAGGGGGCACAGCTCTAATGAATTCCTGCACCTCATGCCCCTTGCGCCAACCCCTACACCCCCTCCTTAATTAACTTTGTGTGCGTTTGTGTGTCTGTGTGGGTGTGTGTGCAGGTGGGATGGGGTTGTGAGTGGATTCATACATGTATGTTTTGTGTATCTTCTGTGCTTCCTCCACAGCTCGACACCCCCGCTTTTACACTTCCCTGCCTCTTTTCCCTTTGTTTCTACCCTGTCTGTGCCTCCTCTCTTCTTTCTTCATCCTTCTGCTTTTTCTTTGTCTTTTTTATTTTCATCTCCATCTGCCAGTAGCTTGATGGCTGCTGATCACTTCATATGTTTGCCATTCTCATCTGTCGTGCCTTCCTCTTGTCGATATTTGCATCTTTACACCTCTCATATCTATGTGCAGTCGTGCATACAGAGCGTGTCTTCATCCGTCTAATCTGTGATCATTTATCTAAACTGAATGTGAAAAATGACTGACTGTGTATGTGTGTGTGTGTGTGTGTGTGTGTGAGAGAGAGAGAGAGAGAGAGAGAGAGAGAGAGAAAGAAAGAAAGAGACAGAGTGGTCAGCACTGACCTAGTAGGCTGTGAACAGGCTTTGTACCCATCGGTATTCCAGACGTAGAGGGAAACTACTGTCTCTGTCACCTTGACTCCCCCTGCAGCAGCCAAACACAGGAAACAGTTAGGACTACCTGACTGTAGTTAAAATTGACAATGGGGCTATTTTGTTCTCTTGCTCTCTTTTCTACCCACTTCTGTTTTCTGCACCCCCACATCACCTGTTTCTCTCTTCAATTTGTTTATTCCCCATCTGAGTGTAATTTCATCTGTCACTGCTTTGTGGAACAGTAAACTTATTTATTAGGATGTCACGAGGTTTCTATCCAGAACAATCACACATAATTATACACACACACACACACACACACCCCTTTAGTCCATCTGTAATCTGAATTAGTGCTCAGAGGTCTGTATGGATGTTTGTTTTAGGTGTAGGCAAGCCATTCTGTCAAAGTCTCTAAGTCAGTGATGTGTGTGCTCTGTATTTTTGTCTAAGTCTCTGCAAACAACCTGCCATCAGTTAAATGTCAATTAGGAGGCAATGAAAGCACCTATGTGTGTATGTGCATCTGTGGTAGTGTTGAGCAGAGCAGTCATCAGCAATGTAGTCTGACAGTCTTGTAGATCCACAGTGGAACCTCCAGCGACATGTCTACTACTGACAGCTTCTCTGCACACTCTGCTTTCAACGACACTGACGGCTAAACACACAGACACAGACGTAACGCACACACACTGCGTCTGTGTCTGACTTTTTCTCTATGTGTCTCTTTATAATCTAACTGTATTTTTGTTGACTGGTGATGATGAGGTGTGTTAAGGAGTTGAGATGAATCAGAGTGGTGACGTGTTGGTAGTCACTATCAAAAACACTGGGTGTAAACGGTGACTCGGCTTGGAGGTTTGAACAAATTTGTTTATAGGTGGATTTTTTTGTATTTTCACTTAAGCTGTTATCACTGTCAGTTAAAAACCTTAAACAGACAAAGTGACAACTTTTTAATACAGTGTTAGTTTTTATTTTTTGTTTTACAAACCCCATTTTATCCCTAATAAAATGGTTTCTCAAATCCAAGAGTAGCAGCATTTTGAGCCCACAGAAAAGCATGCAATCCCTAAAATGAATTTAAAGCAGTGGTGTGTGAAATGTCCCTTATCACCTATTTGGACTTCTGCTTTAGTTTGTGGTATGTAATGTAATTTAAATCACTGAGTCTCAACCATTTTTGCTACTTCATCTCTGTTCAGGGGCAGACGTGACTGAACCCAACAGCTCAGACAGCCGCGGTGAACGCCTCGACTTCTTCCTCAAACAGGAAGAGGCTCTCACCACAGAGCCCAGCTTCATGGGTCCCAGCGAATCAGAGGAGGCCGGAGGAGGAGCTGGGGGCGGAACCATCTCATCTGTAGCCAATCTGAAGGCAGCACTGATGAGTAAGAACAGCCTGCTGTCGCTGCGGGCTGAGATGATGGGAGATGATAACCCCTTGCTGTATGAGTACCTGCCCAAAGGAGGACACTCCCTGTCATGTAAGTCACTATTTAATAACACTGTGCTCACCCGATCGTTACACACCTTTCAACCCAAACAGCCACACATCTCATTATAACTTACAACACAAGTATACACAAATCTACTAGTATATTTTTGAGTACCTGCTCATGTGGTCACCTGTGAGACATAGAAATTACAGGTTTGACCTCTTTTGACAGGAGTCTCTGTATTTTCCCTCATCAGCCACTCTATTGTATCTGGATGCATGCATGCTTGTGTGTGCATGTGTGTGTGTGGTGCCATTTGAATGTGTAACAAATTTATGTGACGATGCCAGTGATGACCAGTCAGCGGTGACTCAGTGAGAGAACATTTTGCTGGGATCGCTCTCACTGTCGTGAGAAAATTTGTTTGGTTTTATTTGACAGTTTCTTTGTGCATATCAGTGGGTTTATGGCTGTATTTCACAGCAGCAAAATAACACAACAGAACTGCTGCAACTGTTCAGATATTATTTTCTTGCTGAATCTCAGCACCAAAAATGATAAAGTGCTTTCCCCCACTCAACTATGGAACAAACAACCTCTGCAGGTTGTTGAAAGTGCTTTCAAAATAAAACTGTACCCCTCCAAACATCAATGTACAATACAGAAATGTGATGTCATGTGAGACAACATTCATTACAACACCTTTTATACAATTAGGAATTATTCAAGTATTTGTTTACCATAAAATTTCAGGGTTTTTGTGACGGTGCAACTGGTATGTGAAGACTTTTATCCTTTTGCATGTTACATTAAGTCTTTTGCAGCTTTCTTCCCCCTTCAAATCCCTAAATTTCAGCATATCATCGGTAATAAAAAATTTCGCACTCAGTGCCATATCAGTTCTAGATCAATACACATCTGTATTTGTGCTTAAATTGTTCACAAACACAAATGATTTTTGCCTTCAGTGAGGATGGTAAACTGCCAGTGTATCTACAGTGCATGCATCTCTCTGCGTGCACAGTGTGAGCGTACATTTGCTTGAGTCCATGTCCGCGTGGGCACATTTGTGTGTGTGGGTGTGTGACTTGTGTGTTTGTGTTTCTTTGCTTTTACTGGCTAGTAATTGGATCTTTTGTCCTGGGTTCTGCCTGTCTTTGTGAGTGGAAGAAAAGCAAAGGAAGGGTACAACTCCAAGACTAGTCATGCCTTTTGAGTTGAGCCCCACTCACCTACAAAATAAAAGACAGGGCCAAGACTGAATAGACCAAAACACACATTTGCAGTTGCATATACACGCACATGCTTGCACACGCACATCACATCAACCCTTTTGTGGAAGTGTTAAGTGTGTGGGATTGAGATGTTTCTACTGGCTTAAAGAGGAGAATCAGATGCTGTCACAGCACAGATAGACAGTTTCACAAGCTCTAGATAAGAAAAAATGGCTTTTTGATAGACAGAGTTTACAGATACACTTAGCCTCGACTATACAGTATAACAGGAGATTTGGAAAATTCAGAGAACGAGGCTTTTGGTTAGCCAAATCCTATTTTGAATTCACTAGACAATACGGGTTGGGGAAATGGGCTTTTTGAGATGGCCAACAACCTCTCCTCCCTCCCCGGCTCTGGCCCTGTGTCTAAATGAGGACAGAAAATAAACAAACACTGTACCTCAGATTACTGGGCGGAGGACAAGTCAGCCTGGTTTGACAGATCACTGCTCCCTGCCTCCTTCCATTCAGCCCTTTTACCCCCTCCTCCTGTTCTCCTCCCTGCTTCTCCTTCACCCCTGCTTAACATCCTTCCTGTCCTTTTTTCCCTCCTGTACTCCCCCTCACACCATCCCTCCCTCCTTCCTTCTATCTATTTCTCCTTCACCCCTCCTTAACACTCATCCTTCACACTCCCTCACTCCTTCTGGTCAGCTCCTGCAGTACCTCCATATTTATCTCACTCCTGTCTCTTCCCCCTTATTTTCCTGAGCTGTGGAGCATCAAAGTATGTTAGTTTAAAGTCCTGGGAAACTATTGATTTAGACAGAGAGGAGGTAGAGCAAGGTCACCTGGCCCAACTCAAGAGAGACCACTGAATATTGGGAAAAGGCCTTGACACAGAGCTTCTGTTTCTCCCTTGCTCCCTCCTCCCTTTTCTCACATTCTCTCTTTTCTCTATAATTGGCTGCTTGATAAAACATTTTTCTCCCAAAGATTCAAACATCCAAAATCACACCATTCAGTGTTTTACATTTCAACCACTGAATATCTTTTTCTCTTTACGTTTAGCAGTTCAAACCAACCTGAACCAACTTTGATAACAGGGCTTGCAATTCAAATCCACAGCTCCTCTCTGTGTTATCCTTTGCATGGGCCACAGACTACATCCTTCTAGCATGCAGACTGTGAAAATACAGTGGTACCTGTCTGTATGTCAATCGGCCTCCAGAATCCAATTAAGATCAAAGGGATTTGGCCCTGCTACCCCTCTGTGCGTCAGACAATCAATGCCAGACAATGGATTGTGCCAGTCCATGCCGCACCTGTCCGCATTGCCACCATGTTCTGGTTTAAAAGAACATCCAATTAACTATAGGTATCATACTAACGTTATTGAACTTTTCTTTCCACTACCTGCTCTCATCGCTTCACATCTGCTTCTGAAAATGGACTTTGTACAGTAGCTCCTACTGGGTCTGTAGTCAATCATAGTCAGATTTGATCATTTTTATTTATGAATGTGTCACAGATTTTGTCAGTCTGGTGCAGGAGACTTTTCAGATTTAATATATACTACACTCTCCATGCCTGTTTTTGAATGCAAGAGGAAAGGAAGAACAATAAGGGTCAGTGTAAAGACAGGTATCAGTAGTTGCACATACCTTTCAATCTGTTAGCGGGCTTGTTCATAAAAGGTCACCTAATCCACTTTATATATACACTTTTGACATTTCCTGGCAGTCTTTTAAACATTTCTACACATACAAGATACATCCCATGTCTTAAACATGGATCCAAATCCAATTTTGCATCAGAGATTCTTGCTAAACAGGTATCATGAAGTCTTTTTGACACGGAGTCATGGAGAATGTCAATCCTGTCCATCTGTTTATCCTTAACAGATTTGCCTAGTTTTATTTGATTAGCTATTGGCAATTGATCAATCATCTTAAAGTAACTGTTTCCCTAAAGCCTTAACAGACTTAACAGGTCTTGACTCTTTTCTGGGGGCAGGTGGAGGAGAGGAAACAGGTTGGGATTTGACTAGTTCCTTTACGGTCATTCTGTATTTAAGTAAATAAGGAACTGTACATCAATAAACAGACAAGTGACAAATTAAAGGGAAAACTTGAATAAATGACTGTCTTTTCTCTGTCTCTAGTTCTTATTCCCTCTTAATGTTCCTCCCGTCATTGCTGGGGGTGTGGAAGAAGAAATGGGGAGTTAAACATTTGTGTGTGTTCTCGGTAGATGGGAGTGGGGAGTGTCGGGTGTGGTAGTTTAACATTCCAGGAATCCATCTACAGTCGAGCCTCATGGTTCTGTGATTCTGTCCATTGTGCAGAGGAGGGCAATGAATGGCTAACCCACTGCATAACTCTGGAGACATTCCCTAAAATGCTGCCCATACTCCCACATACTCGCATATGCACACACACACACACACACAGTCTAGAATAACCTGCAGTGTATTATACTTTGATTAATATGCACTATGAGAAAAACAGATCCCTCTCAGTACCAGCTAATGGTGATATTAATGTAGCAGAAAAAGCTTCTGGGTGAATAGCTATGAAGAGCTGAAGCTCTGTAAGAAATTTGAAAAATCTTTATCCAGTGTGCCTTAACTTGTTGCTGGTAAACATCTTACATGATCAATATAGTCATCCTTTACCCTGTGTGTACAAAAAGTCTTGTGCTGCAAGATGGCTCCTCTCCAAAACAATCTCCCTCCACACTACAGAGGATCCTCAAGCCCTCTCCTTGTATGCATTTTACTCACACACACACAGCACATGCACACACTCTCACAAAACACAAACATGCTGCCATCCTCTGCACACACATGTGGGTGGAAGGAGAAGGAGAGCAGAGAAAGGAAAAGAGAGAGAAAGAGTAGAGAAGCCCTAACCCTTTCCCCTCAGCTGGTGGAAAGTGAAACTTCAGAGTTTTCTTCCTCCCCCTCTCCATAGTGTTTGATAGCGTAGCACTGGCAGCCTCTGTGTGCCCCCCTGCCCACTCTCTCCCGTTATGTTCTGGTGGCCAGCTGCTAGCAGAGTTGCAGTTCTACGTGAGTGGGTGGGTGAGACTCGTTTCCTGTGCTCCTCAGGGCTCCGCTCCAACAACTACTGCAGCATGCTTCGGCCAGGGGCCACAGGGGCCACTATTCATAACAAACAGGGGGCTGGCTCCTCTCCTTCTCCTCCTCCTCCTCTTCCTCTTCTTTCTCCTCATCTTCCACCATCATCACCGCCACCACCACCACCACCATCAACATCATCATCAACATCGGCATACTGCCCACCCGCTACACCTACGCCAGTGCTTCCCTCTGAGCTTCGGCCCCTGGAGGCCCCCGGTCTGCACGCTGGGGCACCCCTGCTGCCCTCGGAAGGGTTGGACATGGAAGTGGAAGAGGACCCTGAGGGTCTGGAACCCTCCACCTTGCCTGAGGTAAGCACACATGGCCCGTTCCAGCTCCAGGGCAGAGGCTGCTCTCTGGGTGCCACTCCTCTGGTCAGATGAAAGTTTGATCTATGTAAGAGTGAGTGGGGATGAGCACCCAGAGGGCAGCTTTACCTTGCTTCTGTAGACATAGTGGCATGGCTGGGGGTTAATGGAGTTATTTTTCATCACTGGGAAATCTTTCTTACGCACTAGCACATCATCACTCAACCCTTCTCTGCATCTCATTCTCTGGGTGGAATCTGGCACATTTCCTGCTACACTGGAGAAGAAATGCTGTCTGTTTTGTCTTGTTTGTCATTCTGTTCTGTATGCTTTGTTTGCTTTCTCTTCCTTTCAGATTTCCCATTTTTAGCCATAATGTGGTTTATAGCGGTTACATTAGAGATGACACATCCACTCACAATGGCAGCGTGTGCTTAGAGATGGCAGATAACGGGTAAGGTAGTGAGATGAGACTGAGTTGAATCAATACTAGTAGACAATGAGAGGTTTGCTCTCACAGCCCAGGAAATTGTTTGTTTTGCTTAGTGTGTGTGTGTGTGTGTGTGTGTGTGAGCATAGCAGTGTGACCATGTGTGGATGTGAGTTTTTTGCCAGTTTGCGTGTGTGTGTACACTGAGTGTGCGAGTGAGCATTTAGGAGCAGCATTTGATTTCATTGGACCTGCTGCCCAACAAGCCTCCCTATCTCTATGGACAAGCCATCTGTTTGCCCAGTGCATGGTGTTCTGTTCTTAGAGAGGAGGAGGAGGAGGAGTCTAGGGCCAGAGGAAATGGTGGGGGTGAAGGAATGGCAGGAACATTGAGTAGATGAAGGAAGGATATAGCTCAGATGGGATGTACTGTATAAGGGAGAAGAGAGTGGGGGACTGTGTTTGCTGCACCTTGCTAACACCCGAGGGCGGGTTGAGTATAAGAGTATCAGACAGATAATATTATTAATACTGTAGATCAACCTAAGTGCTCATTCTGTGTCTCATAGGACAGCTCCAACATCCAGGAACTATCAGCTACTTACTGTACAAGATTTTTTTTTTTTCTGTTTGCCTGCTAATCGCTAATAATTTATGTCTTTAATTCATTCTGACCTGTCGCTTCTCTTCATTTTTCCTTTTCTGTTTTCATGTATTTGTTTGTGTTTCTTGCTTGTGTGATAAAAGTTGTCTTCACAGTTTGTCTCCCCTCCCTCCCACATGCCCAGAAGACATTACATACAGACTGTATAAATGTATGTGTGCGACATAACGGGACGTTTTGTGCTTACAGGAGGGCATAAAAGACAAAGAGATGAAAGAATGCAGCACAGGTATGGTTCAGGCTTTAAAAGCTGGACTATGTCATGTTCTTTAGTACCTTATCTGTCTCTCACTTTCACTCTCAATCTCCTTGTTGTCTCAGCTTTGGAGGGTGGCCGATGTCCTGTCGAGAGGGATCAGATGGGCGATGGCAACTGGGCTGGTGGCTTGACTTTGCCTGCGTCAGTGTCTGTGGCTGGCAAAGGGACTAAAGGGCTGATGATGCAGGGTGAAGAGCTTGGATCAGGGGAGAGAGTCCTGCCAGAGCCCAGTGCCTGGCCCTCACAGGGCTACACCTGCTCCCTGTGCAAACGGCTGTTTAGCAGTCTGGAGCATCTCAGAGAACACAAGTACCACCACACCCTGTCTCTGATGGCCTTGTCCCTAGACAGGCCAATCATGCAGGGTCCTCACCACCAACTTAACCAGCCTTGTCACCAGCCACAATTCCAACCCCTCCACTTCTATCATCCCGTGGTGGCCGAGCTTCCACCGGTGCGCTACCTCTGCTCCCAGTGCCCTGCCAGCTTCACCCTCAAATCCAATGCAGACCGACATGAGAAGACCATACATTTCAAGAAGAAGCTGATGCGGTGTGCGTACTGTCTGAAACACTTCAGAGACCGCACAGATCTGCACAGGCACCTGTCCTCCGTGCACTCCAAAGAAAGAGGGCATGCCTGTCCTTTCTGTGCCAAGGCTTTCAGCACCCAGAAGAACCTAGCAACACATGTTAAACTGTGTAGCCAGGTGCGGTCAGTGCCAGGTGTTATACTGGGAAGCAGTGCTGGAATGGAAATATCTCAGGGTGGGGTCATAGATCCACTGTGGCAGCTTTCTCAGGAGACGAAAGTTGACAATCATAATCGTAGTATCAACGTGAAAAACTAAGAGTGGATCTACAGGCCGCAAGCATTTGTTCACACATTCATACCCATCAGTTAGCAAGTGTATCCTCACATGTTGTATATTCATGCCAAAAGTGCTCTGTGGTGTTTTTACACCCAGAAGGGAAGAGATCCTTCTAAAATCTAATGTCTGTTGACATAATTATAAACATCTAGGGATATGTTGTTGTTGTTTTTTTACAACTTGTCAAATTTTATGTCATTATAATTTTTTAAAGATGATTTAACACAAATTGACAACTTGTATGTCAAGTAAACACAATTACTATGCAAACTGAACTTTTAAAAGAATTAACTGAAATGATATGTTGGGTTTTTTTTTTAGAGTTTGTGATTAGTTTCAGTGAGCACTGACTGGACGCATGAACAGGTGAATCACTTTCCACTGAGGCGGAGAGGCAGGGAGACGGAGAGACGGAGGGCGTTTTTCCACCTCCCCAAACTAAACCACTTATCTGCCTCTCTGTCATCAGTCACTAGTCTGACTAAACTCTTCTCTCCTTTTTAGGCAGAGATGTTTATCTTTTTGTCCACCCCTGCATTACTGGCACAAAGACACTCAGACACAGTTAATATGTGCCAGTCTTTACTGTAGCTCACAGCCCACACAACCACACCACCTGCAGGAGCTTTGTCGCATTGCAGCAGTGAGAGCTGAATGTTGTCAGTGGTCATGCACCTCAACAAATATTAAGAATTGGCCAAAAAGAACTTAATGAAATATGCAAGTTCTTTTCTTTATACCCTAATGCAAAGATAAAAGGAAAAACAAACTAATACTACTACCTCCACTGGACACGCAGAAGCCTGTCCTCAGTCATGACATGATTACCTTCTGTCAGTGCTCTGAGATCGGTGCAGATGGAGGGGTTGTGCCGAATGAAACAAAGCCAGCTAAAACAATAGACCAGTCGCAGCTCAGATGGGGGTTGGCTGGTGTCATTTTCTCTCTCTGTCCATCTCCTCTGTCCCAGATCTGTAAGTCTTCTTCTAGTGGCTCAGTGAGGCTGGAGCTGGACAGTAATTGGTCCTTCACGGCTCCGACCCTTCTTAACCCCTGACCCCTCATCTGAAGAGGAAGCGATGACCAAGGGGCAGATGCTCCCTAAAACCAGATGAGTGTGGTGATGTCACTGCTTTAGACTAATGATGGTGTGGCTGACCGTGTGAGTACAAGGTAGAAGGTAGGAGCTTTAGGGGAGACAAGTGGGAAAATACAGGAGAGGAATAATGGTGGTGGTAGTGAGGGAACCAGAAGGATGCTGGATTCAGTATGAATACTGGCTTCAAAATCATTGCTAAGTGATGTCAATTCACACCAATTTCTGCCAAGAATTTCTCTTTTGAGTTGGCAGCAGGCTTTTCCCCTGCAGCAAGATATTGTCTTGAAGGTTTAGTGTGATACCCAAAGGGAACACACCCATTTGTGTTTCCCTCTAAAAATCCAGTCACTTCAGCACATTGAACTGTGTACAGTAAAAGTAGAACTGGTGTCTGTTGGGAATTTGCCCTCATGTTGTTGTATACACACACAGGAAACTCCCAAATGCCAAATCCTTTCTAATGCAAAATCCCCGTTGGTCAGGTAGCACACTGTCCTACCCAGCGTCTGAAACAGTCAGGAACTCATCCCTCCACAGAAGCAGCCACTGAAGAGAAATGGCAAATATTGTACAGTCACTGTTGTAGTGTTCCTGGAATATGTGCTGGTGGAAATATTAAAAGATATTTCATTTGAGATCATGAAAATATCCCATGTACTGAACAATGACAGTTCTTAACACAGTGTTGTAGATTATATGCTGTAATTAAATTGTTACATGTGTCGTTTTTCTCTTTTATGTAGGCGTGCGTGTCACGCACATATTCACACAGTCACATTACTAACATGATTTAGAACATAATTTCTTTGTGTATTTGCATTTTAACTTACAAAAATCTGAATGCTCTGTTGTCGAGTTTATGTGCACTTGCATGTTTTTTTGTGTTGTGCTGTCGAGTGTTTAATCAGAGCAGAAGTCGATTTGCAGATGAGGTAATTATTGTATCCCTTATAGCTGTGTGTGTGTGTGTGTATGTGTGTGTATGACTCCTCTCTGTATGTACAGTAGATGCGTACAGTGTGTGTTGTGCTTGTGTACTCATAAATCCAGTTCTGATCTTTCATGGTCATACACTGTATGCCTTGACTGTAAAGTTTCTCATCAACACACACACACACACACACACACACACAATCTGTTTACTTGGATGCCCTTCACCTGTCTTAACTACCATTTAAGTCTAGACCTTGAGATAATTGGCTTATCTGACCTCTACACAAGATTGTGACATGGTATTAACATTAGTCCTTTTGTGTGTTGTTTTCATTATGCCGAAGCCTCTCTTTGTGTGTCTGATTTTATTCCCCAAACTTCAGCCTTCTTTCATTGTCTGTGTTTGTCTTCGCTGTCTATAGCAGAGACCTTCTAAAGCGACTAAGGTAGACCGACTGGTGTGTTGTGTGTTTATAGTATCTCTTTGCCTTTATTGCTTTAGTATGGAGGAAGAGCTGTTGCCAGGGTAACTGTAGCTTTGACTGGGTATGGGTGGCCCTGGGAATTGATGGTACATTTCTGGACTATGCCACTAATTAAATGTAATAACTGAAAAGTGATGTCTCGGTTTATTTAAATGAGTTTCATTCAACACTGATCTTTTTTTCTCTTGTCTTTTCTCTCCCTCCCTTTTTCTATGCATACAGTGAATGACTTCACAGTGATCCGTAAAAAGTTCAAGTGCCCCTACTGCAGTTTCTCTGCTATGCACCAGTGCATTCTAAAGAGGCACATGCGCTCGCACACTGGTGAGAGGCCTTATCCCTGTGAAATCTGTGGCAAGAAGTTCACTAGAAGGGAGCACATGAAGAGGCACACACTGGTGAGTGCACTGAGAGGATCACCCATAGGGGGCAGTATATTACACCTTATTTAAAGTATAAATAAAAATGTTCAAATGATATTTCCATCCAACAGGTCCACAGCAAAGACAAGAAGTATGTGTGTAAAGTGTGCAGCCGAGTCTTCATGTCAGCAGCCAGCGTTGGAATCAAACATGGCTCCCGTCGTCACGGTGTCTGTGCCGACTGCTCTGGCCGGGGCATGGCTGCACTGCTGGACCACAATGGGGAGGTGGGCGGAGACATCTCTCCAGAGGAGGAGCTTTATCCTGGCGATCGTTTCCATGATGACCAGGCAGAGTGCGATGGTGATGGAGAGGGGGAAGAGGAGATGATGGTCGAAGGGGACGGAGAGATGATGGGAGAAGGAGAGGAAGTTGGAGGGAAATGGAAGGACTCAGGTATGACTGCTGAGGCACATGGCGCACTGGACAATGAGAAGGAGGAGAGCGACTCCTCGGCACAGGAGGGGGAGCAGCAGAACGGGAGTGAGAGAGACTTCTCCTGGATTTCCTAGAATCTGCCAGGCTCTTGTTAGTGGCTCATCGACCAATCTCTGAAGATCTCTTGCGATCTCTTGCGATCTCTCGGGCGGAAAACTCGGCCCTCTTTACCCAATCGTCCTAACGTGGGCAGGCCTTTCTCTGAATGGAAATGCTGTAGGGTGATGCACGACAATGATCTCAACCTGTTATGAGTTACACACTCATATGCACACACATACACACAGACACACACACACACTTAGGCTATTGACTGCCATAGTAGAAGAGTGGTCAAGAGATGGCTTGAGTACAAGGCTTTTTCTGCCTACCTCCTTTACTTCTGATGCAGTGTTTTTGTGTTTCTTTTTCTTGAGGGTTCAGGCCAGATTCCAGTAGTTTTCTACTCTGTCACAACAGGAATCAATGAGAATGCTGCCAAGGACGAGGCCAATGCTAGACTGCAACTTTGTAT